>NW_027361738.1:68472500-68645000 GCF_039654945.1 Dendrobates tinctorius | reverse complement strand
GGCCGGAAATGCCATGTTGATGCCAGAGGTCAGAGGAGAATGGGCAGACTGGTTCGAGCTGATAGAAAGGCAACAGTGACTCAAATTGCCACCCGTTACAACCAAGGTAGGCAGAAGAGCATCTCTGAACGCACAGTGCGTCGAACTTTGAGGCAGATGGGCTACAGCAGCAGAAGACCACACTGGGTACCACTCCTCTCAGCTAAGAACAGGAAACTGAGGCTACAATTTGCACAAGCTCATCGAAATTGGACAGTAGAAGATTGGAAAAACGTTGCCTGGTCTGATGAGTCTCGATTTCTGCTGCGACATTCGGATGGTAGGGTCAGAATTTGGCGTAAACAACATGAAAGCATGGATCCATCCTGCCTTGTATCAACGGTTCAGGCTGGTGGTGGTGGTGTCATGGTGTGGGGAATTTTTTCTTGGCACTCTTTGGGCCCCTTGGTACCAATTGAGCATCGTTGCAACGCCACAGCCTACCTGAGTATTGTTGCTGACCATGTCCATCCCTTTATGACCACAATGTACCCAACATCTGATGGCTACTTTCAGCAGGATAATGCGCCATGTCATAAAGCTCGAATCATCTCAGATTGGTTTCTTGAACATGACAATGAGTTTACTGTACTCAAATGGCCTCCTCAGTCACCAGATCTCAATCCAATAGAGCATCTTTGGGATGTGGTGGAACGGGAGATTCGCATCAGGGATGTGCAGCCGACAAATCTGCGCCAACTGTGTGATGCCATCATGTCAATATGGTCCAAAATCTCTGAGGAATGCTTCCAGCACCTTGTTGAATCTCTGCCACGAAGAATTGAGGCAGTTCTGAAGGCAAAAGGGGGTCCAACCCCTTACTAGCATGGTGTACCTAATAAAGTGGCCAGTGAGTGTATATATATATATATATATATATATATATATATATATATATATATATATATATATATATACACACACAGCACGGTTCCCGGTTATATACATTGGCGCAGTCCCTGGCTATATATATATCTCTCAGCACGGTCCCCAGTTATATACACACAGTACGGTTCCCGGTTATATACATTGGCGCAGTCCCTGGCTATATATATATATATATATATATATATATATATATATATATATATATATATATATATATATATACACACACAGCACGGTCCCCGGTTATATACATTGGCGCAGTCCCTGGCTATATATATATCTCTCAGCACGGTCCCCAGTTATATACATTGGCGCAGTCCCTGGCGCTATATATATATATATATATATATATATATATATATATATATATATATATCTCAGCACGGTCCCCGGTTATATACATTGGCGCAGTCCCTGGCTATATATATATATATATCTCTCAGCACGGATCCCGGTTATATACATTGGCGCAGTCCCTGGCGCTATATATATCTCAGCACGGTCCCCGGTTATATACATTGGCGCAGTCCCTGGCGCTATATATATATATATATATATATATATATATATATATATATATCTCAGCACGGTCCCCGGTTATATACATTGGCGCAGTCCCTGGCTATATATATATATATATATATATATATATATATATATATATATATCTCAGCACGGATCCCGGTTATATACATTGGCGCAGTCCCTGGCTATATATATATATATCTCTCAGCAAGGTCCCCGGTTATATACATTGGCGCAGTCCCTGGCTATATATATATATCTCAGCACGGTCCCCGGTTATATACATTGGCGCAGTCCCCAGCTATATATATATCTCTCAGCACGGTCCCCAGTTATATACACACAGTACGGTTCCCGGTTATATACATTGGCGCAGTGCCTGGCTATATATATATCTCTCAGCACGGACCCCAGTTATATACACACAGTACGTTTCCCGGTTATATACATTGGCGCAGTCCCTGGCTATATATATATATATATCTCAGCAAGGTCCCCGGTTATATACATTGGCGCAGTCCCTGGCTATATATATATATATCTCAGCACGGTCCCCGGTTATATACATTGGCGCAGTCCCCAGCTATATATATATCTCTCAGCACGGTCCCCAGTTATATACACACAGTACGGTTCCCGGTTATATACATTGGCGCAGTGCCTGGCTATATATATATATATATATATATATATATATATATATATATATATATATATATATATATATATATATATATATATACACAGCACGGTTCCCGGTTATATACATTGGCGCAGTCCCTGGCTATATATATATCTCTCAGCACGGACCCCAGTTATATACACACAGTACGGTTCCCGGTTATATACATTGGCGCAGTCCCTGGCTATATATATATATATATATATATCTCAGCACGGTCCCCGGTTATATACATTGGCGCAGTCCCTGGCTATATATATATCTCTCAGCACGGTCCCCAGTTATATACACACAGTACGGTTCCCGGTTATATACATTGGCGCAGTCCCTGGCTATATATATATATATATATATATATATATATATATCTCAGCACGGTCCCCGGTTATATACATTGGCGCAGTCCCTGGCTATATATATATCTCTCAGCACGGTCCCCGGTTATATACACACAGTACGGTCCCCGGTTATATACATTGGCGCAGTCCCCGGCTATATATATATCTCTCAGCACGGTCCCCAGTTATATACACACAGTACGGTCCCCGGTTATATACATTGGCGCAGTCCCCGGCTATATATATATATATCTCAGCACGGTCCCCGGTTATATACATTGGCGCAGTCCCTGGCTATATATATATCTCTCAGCACGGTCCCCAGTTATATACACACAGTACGGTTCCCGGTTATATACATTGGCGCAGTCCCTGGCTATATATATATATATCTCAGCACGGTCCCCGGTTATATACATTGGCGCAGTCCCTGGCTATATATATATCTCTCAGCACGGTCCCCAGTTATATACACACAGTACGGTTCCCGGTTATATACATTGGCGCAGTCCCTGGCTATATATACAGTGCCTACAAGTAATATTCAACCCCCTGCAGATTTAGCAGGTTTGATAAGATGCAAATAAGTTAGAGTCTGCAAACTTCACACAAGAGCAGGATTTATTAACAGATGCATAAATCTTACAAACCAACAAGTTATGTTGCTCAGTTAAATTTTAATAAATTTTCAACATAAAAGTGTGGGTCAATTATTATTCAACCCCTAGGTTTAATATTTTGTGGAATAACCCTTGTTTGCAATTACAGCTAATAATCGTCTTTTATAAGACCTGATCAGGCCGGCACAGGTCTCTGGAGTTATCTTGGCCAACTCCTCCATGCAGATCTTCTCCAAGTTATCTAGGTTCTTTGGGTGTCTCATGTGGACTTTAATCTTGAGCTCCTTCCACAAGTTTTCAATTGGGTTAAGGTCAGGAGACTGACTAGGCCACTGCAACACCTTGATTTTTTCCCTCTGGAACCAGGCCTTGGTTTTCTTGGCTGTGTGCTTTGGGTCGTTGTCTTGTTGGAAGATGAAATGACGACCCATCTTAAGATCCATGATGGAGGTGCGGAGGTTCTTGGCCAAAATCTCCAGGTAGGCCGCGCTATCCATCTTCCCATGGATGCAGACAAGATGGCCAGGCCCCTTGGCTGAGAAACAGCCCCACAGCATGATGCTGCTACAACCATGCTTGACTGTAGGGATGGTATTCTTGGGGTCGTATGCAGTGCCATCCAGTCTCCAAACGTCACATGTGTGGTTGGCACCAAAGATCTCGATCTTGGTCTCATCAGACAGAGAACCTTGAACCAGTCTGTCTCAGAGTCCTCCAAGTGATCATGAGCAAACTGTAGACGAGCCTTGACATGACGCTTTGAAAGTAAAGGTACCTTACGGGCTCGTCTGGAACGGAGACCATTGCGGTGGAGTACGTTACTTATGGTATTGACTGAAACCAATGTCCCCACTGCCTTGAGATCTTCCCGGAGCTCCTTCCTTGTTGTCCTTGGGTTAGCCTTGACTCTTCGGACAAGCCTGGCATCGGCACAGGTGGAAACTTTCAAAGGCTGTCCAGGCCATGGAAGGCTAACAGTAGTTCCATAAGCCTTCCACTTCCGGATGATGCTCCCAACAGTGGAGACAGGTAGGCCCAACTCCTTGGAAAGGTTTTTGTACCCCTTGCCAGCCTTGTGACCCTCCACGATCTTGTCTCTGATGGCCTTGGAATGCTCCTTTGTCTTTCCCATGTTGACCAAGTATGAGTGCTGTTCACAAGTTTGGGGAGGGTCTTAATTAGTCAGAAAAGGCTGGAAAAAGAGATAATTAATCCAAACATGTGAAGCTCATTGTTCTTTGTGCCTGAAATACTTCTTAATACTTTAGGGGAACCAAACAGAATTCTTGTGGTTTGAGGGGTTGAATAATAAATGATCCTCTGAATAAACTTTTCACAATTTAAAAAAAAAATAATAAAAGAAATAACATTCTTTTTTGCTGCAGTTCATTTCACACTTCCAGGCTGATCTACAGTCCAAATGTCACAATGCCAAGTTAATTCCAAATGTGTAAACCTGCTAAATCTGCAGGGGGTTGAATACTACTTGTAGGCACTGTATATCTCTCAGCACGGACCCCAGTTATATACACACAGTACGGTTCCCGGTTATATACATTGGCGCAGTCCCTGGCTATATATATATATATCTCAGCACGGTCCCCGGTTATATACATTGGCGCAGTCCCTGGCTATATATATATCTCTCAGCACGGTCCCCAGTTATATACACACAGTACGGTTCCCGGTTATATACATTGGCGCAGTCCCTGGCTATATATATATCTCAGCACGGTCCCCGGTTATATACATTGGCGCAGTCCCTGGCTATATATATATATCTCTCAGCACGGTCCCCAGTTATATACACACAGTACGGTTCCCGGTTATATACATTGGCGCAGTCCCTGGCTATATATATATATATATATATATATATATATATATATATATATATATATATATATATATATATCTATCTCAGCACGGTCCCCGGTTATATACATTGGCGCAGTCCCTGGCTATATATATATCTCTCAGCACGGTCCCCGGTTATATACATTGGCGCAGTCCCTGGCTATATATATATCTCTCAGCACGGTCCCCGGTTATATACACACAGTACGGTCCCCGGTTATATACATTGGCGCAGTCCCTGGCTATATATATATCTCAGCACGGTCCCCGGTTATATACATTGGCGCAGTCCCTGGCTATATATATATCTCTCAGCACGGTCCCCGGTTATATACATTGGCGCAGTCCCTGGCTATATATATATCTCTCAGCACGGTCCCCAGTTATATACACACAGTACGGTTCCCGGTTATATACATTGGCGCAGTCCCTGGCTATATATATATATATATCTCAGCACGGTCCCCGGTTATATACATTGGCGCAGTCCCTGGCTATATATATATCTCTCAGCACGGTCCCCAGTTATATACACACAGTACGGTTCCCGGTTATATACATTTGCGCGGTCCCTGGCTATATATATATATCTCTCAGCACGGTCCCCAGTTATATACACACAGTACGGTTCCCGGTTATATACATTGGCGCAGTCCCTGGCTATATATATATATATATATATCTCAGCACGGTCCCCGGTTATATACATTGGCGCAGTCCCTGGCTATATATATATATCTCTCAGCACGGTCCCCGGTTATATACACACAGTACGGTCCCCGGTTATATACACACAGTACGGTCCCCGGTTATATACATTGGCGCAGTCCCCGGCTATATATATATACACAGAGTACGGTCCCCGGTTATATACATTGGCGCAGTCCCTAGTTATATATATATCTCTCTACCTCAGCACGGTCCCTGGCTATATATATATACACAGAGTACGGTCCCCGGTTATGAGGTCATCTCCAGATGCTGCAGTGACATCACGGTGACGGTAGAACCTGTCCTCCATCACTCCCACCATCACCATTACCTGCTCCACTCCCAGGAACTGGTAGAAGTTTTGCTGGATCTCCTCCACCAAGTCAAAAAGCTCCAAATCCCCGTTGTCCCAGGCTGAGGCGGGCAGCAGCTGCCAGCAGCACAGGAGCAGCAGCAGCGGCAGCAGGCGGCGGCAGCGCGGCCCGGGCCCCCACATCCTGCAGCAGCACCGCGCACACACAGGCCGGCAGCCACTCCGTCCTCCCTCCGCACAGCAGACGTGGCCGCAGGCCCGGCCTCACCGCCGCTCAGTCCTCAACCGCAGCACTCAGCGTGGGGGGGCGGGGCTGGCGACGTCACACGAGTCTTGGGACTGGAGCCGGCAGAGCGAAAAACCACGGACCTGCGCCTGGAAGCTGCGGTGACGCGCATGTCACGTGGTAATGCGGGCTGATGATGAAGAGACTCGTCACTGCCATTCTTTCCTTCGGACTGGCACCAGTCAGCGCGCCTCCGGGTTTTCACGAGCGGCGGGAGAGCACTGAGCTCGAGCAGCGATATGTGACGGGGTGAACTGGGTGAATGGGAAGTGTGCTGGGAGGACTGGAGGGAAGTGTGCTGGGAGGACTGGAGGGAAGTGTGTCGGGAGGACTGGAGGGAAGTGTGCCGTGAGGACAGGAGGGGTGTGCTGGGAGGACTGGAGGGAAGTGTGCCGGGAGGACTGGAGGGAAGTGTGCCGGGAGGACTGGAGGGAAGTGTGCCGGGAGGACTGGAGGGAAGTGTGCCGGGAGGACTGGAGGGAAGTGTGCCGGGAGGACTGGAGGGAAGTGTGCTGGGAGGACTGGAAGGAATTGTGTAGGGAGGACTGGAGGGAAGTGTGCCGGGAGGACTGGAGGGAAGTGTGCCGGGAGGACTGGAGGGAAGTGTGCCGGGAGGACTGGAGGGAAATGTGCTGGGAGGACTGGAAGGAATTGTGTAGGGAGGACAGGAGAGAAGTGTGCCGGGAGGACAGGAGGGAAGTGTGCCGGGAGGACTGAAGGGAAATGTGTTGGAAGGACTGGAGGGAAGTGTGCCAGGAGGACTGGAGGGAAGTGTGCCGGGAGGACGGGAGGGAAGTGTGCCGTGAGGACTGGAGGGAAATGTGTTGGAAGGACTGGAGGGAAGTGTGCCGGGAGGACTGGAGGGAAGTGTGCTGGGAGGACTGGAAGGAATTGTGTAGGGAGGACAGGAGGGAAGTGTGCCGTGAGGACAGGAGGGGAGTGTGTCGGGAAGGACTGGAGGGAAGTGTGCCGGGAGGACAGGAGGGAAGTGTGCCGGGAGGACAGGAGGGAAGTGTGCCGTGAGGACAGGAGGGAAGTGTGCCGTGAGGACAGGAGGGAAGTGTGCCGTGAGGACAGGAGGGAAGTGTGCCGGGAGGACAGGAGGGAAGTGTGCCGTGAGGACAGGAGGGAAGTGTGCCGTGAGGACAGGAGGGAAGTGTGCCGGAAGGACAGGAGGGAAGTGTGCCGTGAGGACAGGAGGGAAGTGTGCCGTGAGGACAGGAGGGGGAAGTGTGCCGGGAGGACAGGAGGGGTTGTCCTGGGAGGACTGGAGGGGGAAGTGTGCCGGGAGGACTGGAGGGAAGGGTGCTGGGAGAACTGGAGAGAAGTGGACTGGAGGGGAAATGTGCCTGGAGGACTGGAGGGGAAGGGTGCCGGGAGGAGCTTTCATTCTATTCAGCATCCGAACCTGTTGATTTTACCCCCAGTGAGAGTAATTCAGAGACTGCAAGCGAATGAACTGCGATAACCTGACTGTCAGTGGTCGTCACAGCAGCTGCATTCCCATGCTACGGTCAGTGTGTTCCGGCGGCCGTGCTGAGCAGTCGCATTACTGATGTCTCCGCTCAGCACTGCCTTTGTATGTAGCAGAGTCGGGGATCATCGTGGGACCTTCTTGTAATGGATTTACGCGGACTCTTGGATTATTTGATTTTTAAATGGGTATAAGAGGCTCGGGCAGTGCTTTTTCCAATTAAAGGATTTTGTGTGTGTTTATTTCTTTTGACTCTGGGGTTAGTAATGTGGGTGCCTGATACGCCTCCCCATTACTAAGCTCGGGGCATCTTGTCAGCGGACACTACATAGCTGACATCAACCCCAAAACTATTATCCCGATTTCCAACACACCAGGGCAATTGGGAAGTTCCGAGGCTAAGAGCCTGACTTGGCCCATCTAATGTGTGTCATTTCAGGGGCGGCTGAGGCCAGGTGTTATTAGTCTGGGAGGAGGCCACTGTACTTGGTGCCTTTCCAGCCTATTAATATTACTCCGCAGCTCTCTGTTTAGCCTTTGCTGGGTCACAAAATTAGGGGGACCCTATGTCATTCTCTTTGGGGGAGGTCCTCCCTTTTTAATAACCAGAAAAAAGCTAAGTAGCCAGCTGTGAGTTGATATTAATAACCTGGAAATATCCATGTTTATTGCCCATTTCGCAGAATAACATATCCCCAGCTGTCTGTTTTGCCTCAGCTGGTTATTAAAAATTTGTGGGAACCCTATGCCATTTTTTCATTTGATTTTATATTAGTGAAATACATAAATGTTAAACTACATATGCACTGCCCTAGTTATATATCTCACTGACTTCTTTATATCTAACCTCCTGATGGTTCACGCTGTAAATTTACTATGCTCGGCTGATGAAATGTTGGGTTTCCTATGAGATGGGTGTGTAAAATTCTGACGGTATACGCATGGTCAGTGTGCCGTGCAAATTTTTTTTTTTTTTTTTTATTTATTTTTTTTCTCTTGCACCCATTGAATTGCATTTGCAAGTCTTGTCTGATATACGTGGCCACTCAGCATGCTACGATTTTTTTTCGCAGTCTGATCTGAGCTAAGAAAAAAATTGACGGTGAATAACAAAGAGTGCAATTTGAATTCTTTATCATATTGCACTCCTCGATTTACACGCAGATGAGATTGAGCCCTAACACACAACCTGGATTTTAGGGTTCAGTTCTCTTGCTCTTGGTTGCAGTGATGACATCCTGACATAACTCCCTCTCCAGTACAGGAGAAAGTCTTTAGACAAATATATCAAATATTGTGCAATAATAAATGTACCACAAATAACGACACAATGAAATATCTTTAGAAATTCCCCTTGTGATGATCCTCCCACCCTTCAGGTCCCTATTCAAGTGATCGTTGGTGGTCCCAACAGAGGAACCCTCACAGTTATCTAATATCCATTGATACATAAGTAACTTAGCGCAGAATAAGAACACATCAGACCATTTTACTCTGGGTTCGCTCTAACATCAGCATATTATAAATCGCTCTGATGTTCATCCCGATAAGTTGGATGAGTGTCACGCCTTTGTCATTTTGTCAGGAGAGTGCAATGCGAGTGTGTGATGTTTTTCTCACCTAGTATCTATGTGACATCTCTATGCAATTAGTTTTTAACCTCTTTTACATGCTATAGTCTATGTAACTTAAAGATAGGTTACAAAACTAATAAATCAATCTTATATAAAGCTATAGATAGATGATAGAAAGATATTAGATATATAATAGATAATAACTAGATATCCTGCAGATATACATATATTGTCACAAGGCCCCTACATATTATAAACTTGCACCCTTTAATGGCTTCAATGTGGCACTAAATGATGTTTAACGAAATAAATAAATGAAATAAATTACGTGTTGTCACCCCCTGAAGTTAAGCAGACAGCTGCAAGCTGATATTATCAGGCTTGGTATTTAGTGGACTACGTCGGACCTGCATGAGTTTTTTTTTTTATATAAATTGGTGAACCAGTGAAAGTGGGGTAGCATTTATTCAAATAAACTATTTTTGTGGGTGCTTTTATTCTTGACTACTGGGTTAGTAATGGTGCTGTCTGATACCTCTTCATAACTAACCCCAGGGCTTGACAAATCACAGCTGACATCATCCCCAAGCTCCATTATGCCAACGCACCAGGGCAATCGAGTAGAGCGAAAGCAAAGTGCCAAAATTGGTGCATCTCCTGATGCGCCACTTCTGGGGCGGCTGAGATCTCGTATTTTTAGGCTGGGAAGGGCTCAATAACCAGGGACATAGAATGGTAGAGTTGGAAGGGACCTCCTGGGCCATCTGGTCCAACCCCCTGCTCAAAGCAGGATTCATTAAATCATCCCAGACAGATGTCTGTCCAGCCTCTGTTTGAAGGCTTCTATTGAAGGAGAACTCGCCACCTCTCATAGCAGCTTGTTCCACTCATTGATCACTCTAAGGCCGGGGACACACTAACCAACGCAAAATACGGTCAGTATTTTACATGCGTAATACGGATGAATGGCCCCTAAACAGTGCTCCGTATGTCATCCGTAATCAAGGTGTGGTCGCGTATTTTGCGCATGTAAGCATCCGTATGTAATCCGTATGTAATCCGTATGGCGAGATTTTCTCGCAGGCTTGCAAAATGGACATATAATGGAGCCCTATGACAGGGTTTCTAACAGAAACCAAAGAATATAGACACATAGAATGCATATATATATATATATATATATTTGTGTGTATGTATGTATTCTATGTGTATATATTCTTTCGTTTCTTTATTAAACCTGTCAGTGTGAGATTACTGTATCGGGCACTGAATTGCCGGCTTTGCTAAAAGACACCGGGTGCGTATTTCTCGCAAGTCACATGTGTGGTCCGTGTGTAATCCGAATTTTTTGCGCACCCATAGACTTGCATTGGCGTATTACGGCCGTAGTACGCTGACAATCGCAGCATGCTGCGATTGGCATGGAGCGTAGAATACGGATGAGAAATATACGGCTGGTGTGAGTGACCCCATAGAGAATCATCATTTTTTTAAAGGCAGTGGCTGTAACATATCTGCCAAGTCTCATGACAGGTTCCCTTTAATTGTAAAGTGCTGTGGAATATGTTGGTGCTATAGAAATACAATTATTATTTTTAATTCTGACCAAATCGCCAACTCTATTTGCTGAGTAAAGCAGAGCATTTTTGTGACACCAGAAAGAGTTCTTCCATTTAGCAATGAATGAAGAGAAAAAATGTATGCTTGCTTATAAAGAACAGCAAAGGGAAGCAAAATATACAAGTTTTACAAAACTCTTTGGCCATGATTTATCAAAGCGACTACACGATTCTTGCATAAAACACTTTAAAAAGACAGGGTTGCACAAAAATTTTGCTACTTCTGGTGTTTTCATGCCAATTTAAGGGATGAGGACGTGACGCTACGGCCTATAACCCTCCTTACGCCGGCATCACACTACCGTAGAATATTGCGGAGTGCTGTGCGAGAAAACATCGCATAGCACTTGGCCCAGTGTTAATCTGTGGGGCAGCTCACATCACAGTTTATTTTCTCAGGCGTATTTAGCGTGCGTGTAATATCGCAACATGCTGTGATGGTCACCGAGACTCGGCTGAGACTTGCCAATGCAAGCCTATGGGTGGCAGAAAAACTCGCACAGCACTCAGACTATGCAAGTGCAGGCCGATTTTTATGCACCGATGTCCTTTGAATAGCCGGCAATTCACGTGCCCGATACAGTAAAATCACACTGACGGGTTAGAATACAATAGATAGAACAGATATATACATAGATATACAGATGTCAGTGACACACATATATATATATATGTGTATATTACATACATAGATAGAAGAAAAGCCGGAAATTCAGCAGCCACGTAGTGTAAAATCACAGTAGGAGCCGACAGGATAGGAGAGATGGATTACATACAGTAAATACAAATAAAATAGGTAGATATACAGATATCTGTGACAAATGCAATTATTACAGTGTGTGCAGCTTACTGTATGTGTAATTAATAAAAGATTATATGAAAAAAAAATGGCTGCTGAATTGCCAGCTTTTCTTCTATCTCATATCTATCCATCAATCTATCTATGTATCTCATATCTATCTTTCTGTTTCGAAGAACATTTCCTTTGAAAACGTGTAAATGGCTTAGAGAATCGCTCTATGCACAAGCTCATGTTAAAATCGCATTGCAATCAGCAATCGCACTGCATTCGTATGTAAATCGGATACTAGGTGTGAAAAATCGGATTGGACTCCCATGACACTTGCATTACACTTGTGCAATTCTCGGCAGGGGGACTCGGACCAATTTGTTATACGTTTAGTCTGACTCCAGCCTTATGCCAGAAATCTTACTTCAGTCCCTGATTGGAGTAAATTCGTGATGAGGCATACGCCACTTGTTAGACTTGTGCACCTCTTAATGAATCAGGAGTGTCTGACTCCGGTATGCCCCCTCATCAAGACTGATGGAACATCGCCAGTCTTGATGAATCGGTGCCAAAATGTCTGCACTACATCTATCTCTTCAGCTGCTTAAATAGGGGTTGGGATTTTTCTTTTACCTACAGTAAGGCAGTTCCAGTGTTCCTGCACTGTAGATTCATTTAGTAAGTGAATAAACTCTTTTATGATTAAAGAAAAAAAGGTTCCCAGAAAAACCCTTAAATTAATGAGGGAAGTAGAAATATGGAGTTTTACCTCTTCGGATCCATTGTTTTTAGAACAGTGAAGTCAACTGGTCCTTTAGTTAAGTACACTAGTAAATGCCTTGCAATGCCAAGGGCAGCTAAAAAGAATGCAGGAATAATGAAGGACGCTTCATTACAATGGTATAAGGTTTAACGTAGAAGCAGCGAAGGATGTAAGAAGTGAAAACTGCAAAGATGAAGTGTATTACCTACGTAAAGAGCTTTTATCAAAGACTGACAATTGCAAGAAGAAATAAAAAAATTGAATTAGTTTTAGACCCAAGAACTACATTTCAAGAATGAATTAACCAGATAAATGCAAAATAAAAATAATAAACTTAGACAGTTAGGTCCAGAGTTATTTGGACAGTGACACAGGTTTTGTCATTTTAGGTGTTTACCAAAATGTATTCAAGATACAGTTATATAATCAATATGAGCTTTAGTTTGAGGGTGATTGCATCCTAATTGGAGAAAGGGTTTACGGATTACAGATCTTTAACCCCTTCTCAACATCCGCCGTAACCTGTTAAATGCCGTTGTCAAATTCAGGCAGTAGCATGTTGGTGCGTCATTCCATGCGCCCAGGGGCGCGCCTGTGATGTGATCGTGGATGGGTTGCTATGACAGGTGGGGGGTCTGCTGAAGACCCTGCTTGTAGCTGTGCTTCAAGGAGACCATGATTTTCACTATACAGTGGATTGCGTAACTTCACACCCCCACTTTTGGTGTTTTGCTACCTCACAACCTGAAATTTCACTGGGTGTTTTTGATGGTTTGTATCAGTTCATGTATAGAACATGCCTACAACTGTGAACATTTGCTTTTCTTTTTATTGTGAAGCAAACAACAAATTGGACAAAATAACTGAAAACTTCTGTGAACATAACTATTCATCCCTCCTAAAGTCTGTACTTTGTAGAGTCTCCTTCGGTGGCAATTACAGCTGCAAACTGCTTTGGATAAGTCTCTTTCTACATCTTGCCACTAAAAAAATAGAAATAGAAAGCGCACATAGGGTGTATCGTCTTACCAGAAAAACCACAATAGCACGCCCAATCTGTTAGACTCCCCTTTTTAGGTTGTGCGAGTCACAACAAACTGTGAATCACTCATCAATGTCCGGTCGTCGCTGGTGTCCCGCTAGTAATGAATTAAACAAATCCGAAACGGACTGAAAAAAGCCGGGCCCAATGAACCGCGCTGACCAGAAAAAAACACACCTTCCGTAAGTCAATGTAATAAAAAACTTCTTTAATGAGCCTACATGTTTCGTGGCTTAAATCAGCCACTTCATCAGGGCATCAAGAACATATATGCATATAAAATGCTCAAATATTATGATGAAAATCCAATAACATTTCCATCAATATCAAAAACAATATCAAAAAGCTCAAATATCTTTTTAATATATATTATAATATTTTTGTAAACTTGGCGTATAGAAATGTTTTTGATATTGATGAAAATGTTATTGGATTTTTATCATAATATTTGAGCATTTTATATGCATATATGTTTTTATATGATATATAGGCGTTTTCACAGGAAATGATGTCAAAAGAAGGGTGTGTTAATATAATTGTATATATATTCTAAATTTGTGATTGTTCTTGATGCCCTGATGAAGTGGCTGGTCTAAGCCACGAAACGCGTAGGCTCATTAAAGAAGTTTTTTTATTACATTGACTACGGAAGGTGCGTTTTTTTCCGGTTAGCGCGGTTCATTGGGCCCGGCTTTTTTCAGTCCGTTTCGGATTTGTTTCATACATCTTGCCACTGGAATTTTTGCCCATTCCTCAAGGCAAAACTGCTGCCACTCCTTCAAGTTAGATGGTTTCCGCTGGTGAACAGAAATCTTCAAGTCTGACCAGAGATTCTCAATAGGCTTAAGGTCTGGGCTGTGACTAGGCCACATAAAACATTTACATGTGTCCCCTTAGACCACTCGAGTGTTGCTTTAGCAGTATGCTTTAGTTCATTGTCTTGTTGGAAGGTGAACCTTCGTCCCAGTCTCAAATCATCGACAAAGTGAAACAGGTTTTGCTCAAGAATATCCTTGTATTTCACACCATCCATCTTCCTCTCAAACCGGACCATTTTCCTTGTCCCTGCTGCCGAAAAACATCCCCACAGCCTGGTGCTGCCACCACTATGTTTCACTGTGTAGATGTTGTTCTTGGGGCGAGGAGTTGGTGTTCTTGGGGCATTGTATTGGTTTGGTGACAGATATAACGTTTACCTTGGTGGACAAAAAGTTACGTTTTGGTCTCACCTGACCACAGCACCTTCCTCCATACATTTGGGGAGTCTGCCACGTCTTTTAACAAAGTTAAAATGAGCCTAACAATTCTTGCATGTAAGTAAAGACTATTTTCAGCTCATTCTTCCATAAACGCCACCTTGTTGCATGTGATACTTACCTCCGACCGCTCCCCCGCTGCTCATCGTTGGTCGCGCGAGAACTCCCTGGACCATTCCTCGTCAGCCACTTCCTGCTGGGCTTCCTGTGGCGCAGACGAGCGAGGCATGGAGGCGGGCGGGAGCACGCCAGGATCGCCTCGTCTTACAGGTAAGTAGCGACCCCCGTCCGCTGCTATGTAGCTGGTGAGATCTGCCTGTGTGGCAGCTCACTAGCGACCACTTAGCGATGCACCAGCAATCCATATCGTTGTCGGGATCGCTGGTGCATCGCTAAGTGTAACGGTACCCTTAATCAGAGGCAGCACAGAGACCAAAGGTAACCCTGAACGAGCCTCAGAGTTCCCAAGCAGAGACTGGAATATCTGTCCATACGACCACAATAAGACAGTACACTCCATAAAGGTGGCGTTTATGGAAGAATGAGCTGAAAATAGTCTTTACTTACATGCAAGAATTGTTAGGCTCATTTTAACTTTGTTAAAAGACGTGGCAGACTCCCCAAATGTATGGAGGAAGGTGCTGTGGTCAGGTGAGACCAAAACGTAACTTTTTGTCCACCAAGGTAAACGTTATATCTGTCACCAATATGCAAATAAAATGAAAAAAACAGACAATGTGATTTTCTGGATTTTTTTTTCTCAGTTTGTCTCCCATAGTTGAGGTCTACCTATGATGTAAATTACAGATGCCTCTCATCTTTTTAAGTGGTGGAACTTGCACTATTGCTGACTGACTAAATACTTTTTTTCCCCACTGTATGTGTGTGTTTATTTGTATGTTTGGTATTTTTTGTTACTTCTGTTTGTATTACCTTGTTAGTCTGGTTGGTGTATTACGGTACACTACTACTCCGTTCTTCCCTGGGAGGGGTAAGGGTACAGACTGAGGGCGGATTCAGAAGCTAAGTCAAGGCACGTGGCCATGGCGTCTTCACCATCAGAAGTAATCCGGGAAACAGGGTGCCCCCAGTGTTAAAGACGGGGAAGGAGCCCCTGGTCCCGGGACACCCAGCAACAGAGTTGTGACATGTCTCTTGGGAAATGTAATCTAAAGACACTGAGGGTGAACAATCAGGAATATAAATAATAGACCACAAGGATGGCTGCAAATAGCTGAAGGAGAGCTATAAAAGGAAAATAAATTTAACATTGGCTTGGGGACACACTACAGGACATCCAGGTAATTTTGGGGGAGGTTTTGCCAGGTAAACACCTTTGAGAACAAGGAATTGCAACTCTTAAGGCTATGCTCACACATACATTTTTTTCTGCAGCAAAAACTTTGGCTGTAAAAATGCCTAGTTTGCTGCACTTTTTAGAGTATGTGCCCACAATCAGGAACTGCTGCGGGATTGACGCTGCGTATTTATGCAGCATCAAACCAGCAGCAGCCAGACGTTACAGCATAGTGAATGGGATTGCTACAAATCTCATGTCCACTATGTGTCCACAGATCACCTGCAAACCGCAGCATGTCAATTTCTTTTGCGGAGTCGGTGACGCTAGCTTCTGCAACAGAAATTGCATCAATAGAAATGTATTGAATGCGGTAAATCTGCACAGTTCAGTGAACACATGCGGATTCACTTGCGTTCAATAGCAGCGCTTTGGACGCAGCAAACATACTCAGCGTCCAAAGCACTGCTAGTTCCGGATCATGGGCACACGGCCTTACACCTTTTTTTTGCAGCATTTTTGGTCCACATTACATGTGTGCTTTGTTTACAGTATATGTTTAATAAAGATAGTTTTATTCACTATGTTATTATGTTTGTTGTGCTTTTTTTCCCCAGCATTTTTCACTTTCTCATTGCTTTCCATGGCTGAAAAAAAACTGCTGAAAGAATTGACATGCTGCAGATTTTAAAAGCTGCGATTCTAAAATTCAGTCAAAAACATAAACAAGTGTCTGCAAGAAATTTCTGAAATTTCATATAAAAATTCAGCTTTATATTTGTATAAAAAAGCAACAAAAACCCCCCCACATGTGAACATAGCTTTTAGGTCCACATCAAAATCATGTAAATAAAGGCAATTATTTTTCTTCTGTTTAGAAAATTATTAGCTAATATAACAATCTATTGTGCTGTACTGTAGTAGTGTCAAAGACTACAGAATCCCGTATATTAATCAGTAAAGCCATCATTTCACCCGAGTCAATTAAACATGCATATAACATTCCCCCCTAATTCATTAAAAGCAAAGAAAAAAGCTAGCACATCCAATTAATTATAACGCTTAAATCCCCAATTAATTATCAACTCTGAAATAAAAGTACTTCATGTACATCACAACCACTATACCCAGAAGATTTGTTATTATTGGACCCCGGCGCACAGTTCCAGCCGCCTACTTTCCACCTAGATTAGCTCACATACACAGCTGATTTCCATTTATGCTACAGAATCTGAATGATTCTACTGACATTCTGACACTTATACAGACAGATCATCTCACAGTTCTAGCACTTCCCTGTTTTCCCATCAATTAGTATTACCAGCTAAAGCTCCATTTATATCTAGCAGCTGTCACCCCCATCTCCCACATAAGTATGCAATATATACTGTTTACCTAGACTTACGAACATCCCGAGGAGGCATCCGTTATTTGTATACATACAGGGAATCTTGACTAAAAGCAGTCAAATTGGAGAAATAGATCAGGTGGGTTTGTATGCTCTTCTTCACAATATCATAGGTTCTATGTACTAGCTCAGAGGTGGGAACCTTTTTTCTCCCAAGGGCCATTTGAATATTTATACCATCCTTCGGGTAATGCACAACATTATCAACATGATCCTGCTATATTTGGTCAACCATTTAATTAACTTAACCCTAATGTGATGGCTAGAACTGCTTCACTTTGGTGCGACGGGTGATGTTAGGTGGTATTGGTGATGTTGCTACATGTAGCTACTTTTCCAGGATTGAGTCAGTTTGGAGCACAGGTGACTCTTTGCAATAAGTTTTGTATAAAGAGTTTGCAGCAGTAAGCTGTATTGAATACAGATGTATATTACACTGCAGGTCTCCTCATAGTGGGAAATTCATCACTGTTCATGTTACATTTATTGAACTCAAGCACTAGAGGTCTTCGGTATATACATCATATAGGAGACACAGAGACTGCTGTATATACATCACATAGAAAGTGGCGGATTATAAAGAGGTCAATCTGGGCGGTAGCCCAGGGCCCAGTGGTGTGGGGGGCCCACCAGCCCAAGGAAAATTGCCCCATTATAATTCACCACCATAGCGCCATGCTCCCCCCATGTACCGACCCCTTCCTCCCCCTCCCAAACCCACCAGCCACCGCAGCACCAGCCCCTCACTGATAAATCCCTGCTCTGTGCGCACAGGACCTGTGATGAGGTCACAGGAGGGGAGGAGTCAGGGGTTACATGATCAGGGGCTTCACTCGGAGGCCCCTGATCATGTGACACCTGACTCCTCCCCTCCTGTGACCTCATCACATGTCCTGTGCACACACACACAGCCCTCAATGTATTGTATGCGGGACTCAGCAATGTACTGTATGCGGGACTCTGCTGTGCTGGTTGTCATGGTGCTGGATGAGGGAATTATGTGTGGGGTCAGGATGGGTTTGCAGGGTGGATGTAGCTGCGTGTGTGTGTGCGAGGTGTACAGAGTAGAGCCGCGGCTGTGCAAGGTGTACGGAGCAGAGCCGCGAATGTGCAAGGTATACGGAAAGGAGCTGCGCGTGTGCGAGGTGTACGGAGAGAAGCTGCGTGTATGTACGATGTGTACGGAGCGAAGCTGCGTGTGTGTGCGAGGTGTACGGAGCGAAGCCGCGTGTGTGTACGAGGTGTATGGAGCAGAGCCGCGTGTGTACGAGGTGTACGGTATGGAGCCCTATGTGTACAGAGCTGAGCCGTGTGTTTACGGAGCGGAGCCACGTGTGTACGAGGTGTACGGACCGGAGCCACGCGTGTACGAAGCAGAGCCGCGTGTGTACGAGGTGTACGGAGCGAAGCTGCGTGTGTGTACGAGGTGTACAGAGCGAAGCCGCATGTGTGCACGAGGTGTACGGAGCGAAGCCGTACGGAACGGAGCCCTGTGTGTACAAAGTGTACAAAGCTGAGCCGTGTGTTTACGGAGCGGAGCAGCGTGTGTACGAGGTGTATGGAGCAAAGCCGCAAGTGTACAAGGTTTACGGAGCAGAGCCATGTGTGTACAAGGTGTACAGAGCATGGCCGCGCGTGTATAAGGTATACGGAGCGTAGCCACGCGTGTACGGAGCGGAGCCACGTGTATGTACGAGATGTACGGAGCAAAGCTGCGTGTATGTACGAGGTGTACGGAGCGAAGCTGCGTGTGTGTACGAGGTGTACGGAGCGAAGCCGCGTGTGTGTACGAGGTGTACGGAGCAGAGCCGCGTGTGTACGAGGTGTACGGAATGGAGCCCTATGTGTACAGAGCTGAGCCGTGTGTTTACAGAGCGGAGTCGCGTGTGTACGAGGTGTACAGACCAGAGCCGCGTGTGTACGAGGTGTACAGAGCAAAGCTGCGTATGTGTACGAGGTGTACGGAGCAAAGCTGCGTGTGTGTACGAGGTGTACAGAGCGAAGCCGCATGTGTGCACGAGGTGTACGGAGCGAAGCCGTACGGAACGGAGCCCTGTGTGTACAAAGTGTAGAAAGCTGAGCCATGTGTTTACGGAGCGGAGCAGCGTGTGTACGAGGTGTATGGAGCAAAGCCGCAAGTGTACAAGGTTTACGGAGCAGAGCCATGTGTGTACAAGGTGTACAGAGCATGGCCGCGCGTGTATAAGGTGTACGGAGCGTAGCCACGCGTGTACGGAGCGGAGCCACGTGTATGTACGAGATGTACGGAGCAAAGCTGCGTGTATGTACGAGGTGTACGGAGCGAAGCTGCGTGTGTGTACGAGGTGTACAGAGCGAAGCCGCGTGTGTGTATGAGGTGTACGGAGCAGAGCCGCGTGTGTACGAGGTGTACGGAATGGAGCCCTATGTGTACAGAGCTGAGCCGTGTGTTTACGGAGCGGAGTCGCGTGTGTACGAGGTGTACGGACCAGAGCCGCGTGTGTACGAGGTGTACAGAGCAAAGCTGCGTATGTGTACGAGGTGTACGGAGCGAAGCTGCGTGTGTGTACGAGGTGTACGGAGCGAAGCCGCATGTGTGTACGAGGTGTACAGAGCGAAGCCGTACGGAATGGAGCCCTGTGTGTACAATGTGTACAAAGCTGAGCCGTGTGTTTACGGAGCGGAGCCGCGTGTGTATGAGGTGTATGGAGCAAAGCCGCAAGTGTACAAGGTTTATGGAGCAGAGCCATGTGTGTACAAGGTGTACAGAGCGTGGCCGCGCGTGTAAAAGGTGTACAGAGCAGAACCGCATGTGTACGAGGTTTACGGAGTGGAGCCATTTGTGTTTACTGAGTGGAGCCGTGTGTGTGCGAGGTGTACAGAGCGAAGCCGTGTGTACGAGGCATACAAAGCGGAAACGTGTGTGTATGAGGTGTGCGGAGGCATGCGTGTACAAGATGTATGATGGGGAGCATTCATACCTCCCAACCGTCCCAGATTTTGAGAGTCTGCCCCACTGCCCCGACCGGGAGCTTACTTTTCCCGTGGACACAGGAGTATACGGCGGAGCCCTGAGGAGCACTTGACAACTCGCACGTGACATTCCATCGGAAGTGACGTGCTGGAAGCTGACCGGAGGACATTGTGACGGAACCATGGAGGCACTTCAGGGAATGCTTCAGATCATCACCATGTCCTCCTCCGACAGCGCGGATAGCGGGATCGCCTTGGACTAGGGGATGTCGGCCATGTGAGTGGATCATGATATGTCCAGCACCAGGAGGCTCAGGCGGGCACTACAATGTGAGCCGGGCTGGTATAGTATCTTTATAGAATCTTTCTTTCCCCTCTTTCCTTGTCTTTCTTTTTTTTTTCTTTCTCTCGCTGTTCTTTCTTTCTTTCACTTTCTGTTCTTTCTTTCCCCTCTTTCTTTATCTCTCCCTCTCTGTTCTTTCTTTCCCCTTTTGCCAGGAACGCTGCACTGAACTTGCTCACTTAGCCAGTGCGCGTGTCCTGAGTAAAACAAACTGTGCTCAGAGATATCTGTGGAGTGGGCAGCAGCAGAGAAGGTGCGTACTTCAGAACAGCAGGACCTGAAGCACGTGACAGCTGGGGGCGTGGCCTAAACCTCAGAGAGCTAGGAGCTGCAGGAAAACTAGCAGGGTAACTACGGGACAAAGTTACCAAGGGGCATAGACAGGGACGAAAACAGATCAAGCCGGGGTCAAAGCATGAGATAGCATGACAACACCAGAGGAATAGACAGGAAGGATAGTCAAGACGTAGCCAATGAGTCATACACGGAGATAGCTGCAAAGTACAAGAGGGGCGAGCAGAGAGTAGTCAGGTCACAGGCAATGAGTCATACACAGGGTAGCGCAGTACAGAATCAACAGGCAAGCTCATAACGGGGAACAGAACCGGGTCAGAACCAAATAAGCAAGCTATAAGACAATGAACAGGCACACAGGGGTCAACACACTCGGCCAAAGGCAAATGTATAACTGACGGGAATGGGAGTTTCTCAGGGGTATAAGAAGCTCTCCCTGAACCAAAGAGAGGTCACAATAATTAAACCCAGGCGTTCAGGTCAAAGCCTGCACTGGGCTCCAGACATTAACCCTTGACATGCAGGTCAAAACCTGCACTGGGATCATGACACCTTTCTTTTTTTCTCTCTTTGTTCTTTCTTTCACCTCTTTCTTTCTCCCTTTGTTCCTTCTTTCCCTTCTTTCTTTCTTTCTCTATCCCTCTCTGTTCTTTCTTTCTTTCCCCTTTCATTCTTTCTTTCTTTTTTCTCTCTCTGTTCTTTCTTTCCCCTTTCTTTCTCTCTGTTCTTTCTTTCTCTCTCCCTCTCTGTTCTTTCTTTCCCTTCTTTTTTTCTCTCTCTATTCTTTTTTTCTGTCCCCTCTTTTTTTCTCTCTGTTCTTTCTTCCTTTCTCTCTCTGTTTCTCTCTTTCTTTCTTTTCTTTCTCTCTCTGTTCTTTCTTTCTCTCTTTTTTCTTTTTTGCCTCTCTCTCTGTTCTTTCTTTCCTTTCCTCAGTACCAGTCAGTGTGCCCACAGTACCAGCCACTGTGCCCTCAGTACCAGTCAGTGTGATCAGCAGTGCTAAATGGGTGTGGTTGGGGCGTGGACATGGGTGTGACTAGTTGTGAAATGGGTGTGGCCGGCCGGCCGGTAACCAATCATCATAGTGGAAGTCATCTGTTTCTGTCAACTTTGTTATATGTGGGCAGTGGGCACCTCTAGTAAGGTGGGCACGAGATGGCGGGTCTTGTCACCTCTGCTTCACACATAAGTTACTATGAGGTGTACTTTATTCCTGCCACATTTCTTTCTTGGCCTACTGAGAGAAATGTTTTGACCAGTTGAAAGTTATACAACCTGAGAATTGTGCATGTGTGCGCTGCCCACATATATATATATATATATATTTACTTACTCCGACCCCTATATAAACCCTGCACCTCCGACCGCCGTCCACTTTCCCATGCTCCTGTTCCAATCCTGGGGTCTTTTTTGGTCCCCCCTTGGTCCTCCACATGCTGAACATCTGGGACATGACTAACATTGCGCAATGTGCGCTTGTTTGTCGCCAGATGCAGCGCCGTGTCCAGTGTGTGAGGAGACGGCGACTTGTCTGTGGCGTTAACCCCTCTGCTGACATGTTGGGCACGGCCTGTGACGAGGAGCATCTCTTCCTGTGTATCCGGCCACAGGCTGCACATTGGAGGCTGCTTCTTCTATCTGGGAAAGTTCATGAGGCAGAAGCCTCTGTGTGACTCATGTGAAGTAACTTGTCTGACAGGTCATGGGTCCAGGTCAGCAGGTGATTGCAGACTATTAGCTGGTTTCAATGTTAGGTACAGGGGAGTCAGGACTAGATGTTGGGTGGAAGCCTTCCAGTATTTGTAAGGCCTCGTGCACACGCTGAGTATTTGGTGAGTTTTTACCTCAGTATTTATAAGGCCTCGTGCACACGCTGAGTATTTGGTGAGTTTTTACCTCAGTATTTATAAGGCCTCGTGCACACGCTAAGTATTTGGTGAGTTTTTCACTCAGTATTTGTAAGGCCTCATGGACACGCTGAGCATTTGGTGTTTTTTTACCTCAGTATTTGTGAGGCCTCGTGCACACGTTGCGTACTTGCAGTTTTTTTTTACCTCAGTATTTAACCCCTTCCCGCCCCTTGATGCACCGTATGCGTCAAGAAAACTAGTGACTTCCCAACCCTGTCACATGACCGGGGGGCCCACAGTGTCTGAACAGCCCGGGGCCCTGGCTACCCTTAATCCACCCCTGCATAGAAGACACGGAGACTGCCGTATACAAATCACATACACACAGAGAGAGCTGTATACATCACATAGGAGATACTGAGACTGCTGTATGTACATCACACAGGAGACACTGAGACTGCTATATATACATCACATAAGAGACACAGAGACTGCTGTATATATACTAACGATCAAAAGGGTAGCAATGTTTTGAAATTTTGACTTTCAAGCGCATAACTCATCATCTACTACTGCTTTGAACATGAGACTATCAATATTTTATAGACAGTCATCTTGGCTATCTCATATATAAATTTGACTTGCAACTATTTAGCATATGATTAGTTATGCAGATTCTTGTCATGTCACTACATTGTTACTGTTTTGCTGCTAGTGGTAGAAAAATCTTTTTCTTACTGTATAGTACAGAATACAACCAGTTTTCACATTCCCTAATAGCTCAGTGTATTGTTTGGTTGATTCCCAAGCGAAAGGTCAGTAGTTCAAATCAAGGAGCAGCCATAAAGAAGATTTCAAAAGAAAAGAGAAACAGCATGATTCAGCTCATCGATAGTGGTCTCTTTGCCAAGAAAACTGCCAAACTGCATCATGAGAGTGTAAGGCTGAGTTCACACGTAGCGTTGTTTCCGCGGCGGTTTTAACCGGGCAATTTTGCCGCGAAAACGCGAAAAATAAGCATCCCATGCATTCCTATGGGATTCCGCAATGCTGTGCTAATGCTGCGGTTTTTACCGCGGCGGAATCGCTTCGCGGTAAAAACCGCAGCATGCTCATTAATTTGCGGAATCGCGGCGATCCTGCACCCATAGGAATGCATTGTTCCGCTTATTTCCCGCATGTGGCTGTGCACACCATGCGGAAAGTAAGCAGAACAATTGCGGATGGTACCCACGGTTCGGAGGAGAGGAGACTGTCCTCCGGGCTTTGGGTACCATATTCCTGTAAAAAAAAAGAATTTAAAAATAAAAAATATTGTTATTCTCACCCTCCGGCGTCCCGCGCAGCCTTCCCGCTTCTCTTCATGCTCTCGTTCCCAGTAGTCCTTTGCGAAAATGCTCGCGATGACGTCCGTTCTCGCGGGATCGCGAAGTCTCGCGGTCATTCGCGCGACGTCATCGCGAATTACCGCGAGACGTCGCGATCCCGCGAGAACTGACGTCATCGCGGGCATTTTCGCAAAGGACTACTGGGAACGGCTGCGCGGGACGTCGGAAGGTAAGAATAACACTATTTTTTATTTTTTTTTACATTCTATCTTTTACTACTGATGCCGCATAGGCGGCCTCAGTAGTAAAAAGTTGGTCACACTGTCAAACACTGTGTTTGACGAGTGTGACCAACCTGTCAATCAGTTCTCCAAGCGATGCTCCAGATCGCTTGGAAAACGCTAGCATTCTGCAAGCTAATTACGCTTGCAAAATGCTAGTTTTTCCGCGGGAAAATCGCGGGAATTTAAAATGCGATTTTCCCGCGGACTGGAATTCCGGAATTCTCGCGGTAATTTCCGCGAGAGTTCCGTTACGTGTGCACTTAGCCTAATAAGAAGCAGTGAAATCCCTGAAAAGCCCTCGCAGAATGTGCCACTAAAGAGGATAGACTGCCATCCACTGGCCAGGCAAAATCAAGTGGAACCAAATTTGCAAGTGGAGCAACTTTGTGTGCTGGATCTGATGAGGTGACCCACAGGAAGGACTTCTTTGATATAAAAGCCCTGCACGCCAAATCGCAGGCAGATTTGGTGCCAGGGAAGAGAGTGGAGCAGGAGAGACGCAGCTGAGACCAGTGTAACAGGCCTAAGTGGCAAGTGCCAGTACTCCAAGTTCCACCTATGCTGGTCAGGACCAGGATCCGCGCCCTGCACTGGTTAAGCCTCCTAGACCCGATGTCGCCTGTCAAAAGCCAAGGCCTGATTCTTTTTGCCCCGAGCCTAAGAGGCTTCCACCGACGAATCAGCTGAGAAGAACCACAAGGAGACTGTGGCAGGAGAGGCATGCCTGCGATTGCGGAGGAACTATGCGAGTTAGCAGGGCCTTCACTTCTAGCTATTACCTACGGTACCGATGTCTCCTGGGATTAGGACAACAGGTTGGGAGGGGGTCTGTTTGTGCATGGAGGCCCAAAGGGCGTTAATAAACTACTTCAAAGAGAGACTTGAGGCCTAGCGGGAAAGAGCTGCAGAGAGAACTTAGGTTGTGGCTCCCACAACTAGGGACACCGCCTTTGTGAAAAGAACATTGACGTTATATAGTGAAAGACTTTCTTTGCTATTCCAAACTTAATGTTATTCATTTTAACGTTGATTTTCATAGTTACTAAGGCTAATTGTTTAGAGTTACTTTAAATTACTTAAATCCTATAAAGGCAAGCACCCACAGTGAATATACAGTCTAGTGACCAATATATAGAGGCGAAAGGATTAGTGCTATAGGTTCAGTGCAGAAACCACGGAAATCATATAAAAAACAAAAAAACAACAAAGAACCAGTATTTAAACAGGTGAATCTTTATTGAAAGAACACATAAGAACACATATAGCTGAGGAAGTAGGGTAATGACAGTAACAAGCCAGAATGTGGAACCGCAACTAAAACAGGCAATAAGCATCCAAAGTTAGCAGAGTGAGTATTGCTCAAAAGTGCATGTGCATATGTAACCTGGTGTTCTCATATCAAATAATGTAAAAGACTGTATGCAAAATGGAGATAAGCATAAACAGATGGCAATAGAGTAAAACAAAGCTGTATGCAGTGTTAGAAAAGGGCGGTGAGCAAAAGGAATAAGATATGTAAATAGGTGCCTGATGTTACATGAAGGTTGCGGTGTCACCGCTCGTTACGGCTAAGTGCCTTCTCCGAGAGTGAAGAAGGCCCCCAAAAGAAGACACTTCGCCTCATGGTGAGTCAGAAGTTCAAAACGTTGTTACCCTTTTGCTCGGCACTGTACATCACATAGGAGACACAGAGAGAGGTGTATCCATCACATAGGAGATACTGAGACTCCTGTTTATACATCACATACGAGAAACCAAGACCACCATAACACTACCATTCAAAAGTTTGGGGTCACCCAGACAATTTTGTGTTTTCCATGAAAACTCATACTTTTATTAATCAAATGAGTTGCCAAATAAATTCAAAATCTAGCCCAGACATTGACAAGGTTCAAAAAAAGATTTTTATTTGAAATAATAATTTTCTCCTTCAAACTTTGCTTTCGTCAAAGAATGCTCCCTTTGCAGCAATTAAGGGATTGCAGTCCTTTGGCATTCTAGCAGTTAATTGCTGAGATAATCTGGAGAATTTTCACCCCATGGTTCCTGAAGCCCCTCCCACAATTTGGTTTGGCTTGATGGGCACTGCTCCCACAACAGCTCAATGGGGTTGAGGTCTGCTGACTGCCCTGGCCACTCCATTAAAGATAGAATACCAGCTGCCTGCTTCTTCCCTAAATAGTTCTTGCATAATTTGGAGATGTGCTTTGGGTCATTGTCCTGTTGTAGGATGAAATTGGCTCCAATCAAGTGCTGTCCACAGAGTATGGCATGGCGTTGCAAAATGGTGTTATAGCCGTCCTTATTCAAAATCCCTTTTACCTTGTACAAATCTCCCACTTTACCAGCACCAAAGCAACCCCAGACCATCACATTACCTCCAACATGCTTGACAGATGGCGTCAGGCACTCTTCCAGCATCTTTTCAGTTTTTCTGCGTCTCACAAACGTTCTTCTGTGTGATCCAAACTCCTCAAACTTGGATTCATCTGTCCATAACACTTTTTCCAATGCCTAGGTTCTTTTGCCCATATTAATCTTTTCCTTTTATTAGTCAGTCTCAGATATGGCTTTTTCTTTGCAACTCTGCCCTGAAGGCCAGCATCCCGGAGTCGCCTCTTCACTGTAGACATTGACATTGATGTTTTGCGTGTACTATCTAATGAAGCTGCCAGTTGAGAACCTGTGAGGCGTTAATTTCTCAAACTTCAGACTCTAATGTACTTGTCTTGTTGCTCAGTTGTGCAGCAGGGCCTCCCACTTCTATTTCTACTCTGGTTAGAGCCTGTTTGTGCTCTCCTCTGAAGGGAGTAGTACACAGGAAATCTTCCGTTTCTTGGCAATTTCTCGCAAGACAACGAACAGGCACACAGGGGTCAACACACTCGGCCAAAGGCAAATGTATAACTGACGGGAATGGGAGTTTCTCAGGGGTATAAGAAGCTCTCCCTGAACCAAAGAGAGGTCACAATAATTAAACCCAGGCGTTCAGGTCAAAGCCTGCACTGGGCTCCAGACATTAACCCCTGACGTGCAGGTCAAAACCTGCACTGGGATCATGACACCTTTCTTTTTTTCTCTCTTTGTTCTTTCTTTCACCTCTTTCTTTCTCTCTTTGTTCCTTCTTTCCCTTCTTTCTTTCTCTCTCCCTCTCTGTTCTTTCTTTCCCTTCTTTTTTTCTCTCTCTGTTCTTTTTTTCTGTCCCCTCTTTTTTTCTCTCTGTTCTTTCTTCCTTTCTCTCTCTGTTTCTCTCTCTCTTTCTTTCTTTTCTTTCTCTCTCTGTTCTTTCTTTCTCTCTCCATCTCTGTTCTTTCTTTCCCTTCTTTTTTTCTCTCTCTGTTCTTTTTTTCTGTCCCCTCTTTTTTTCTCTCTGTTCTTTCTTCCTTTCTCTCTCTGTTTCTCTCTTTCTTTCTTTTCTTTCTCTCTCTGTTCTTTCTTTCTCTCTTCTTTCTTTCTCTCTTTTTTCTTTTTTGCCTCTCTCTCTGTTCTTTCTTTCCTTTCCTCAGTACCAGTCAGTGTGCCCACAGTACCAGCCACTGTGCCCTCAGTACCAGTCAGTGAGATCAGCAGTGCTAAATGGGTGTGGTTGGGGCTTTTTCTTTGCAACTCTGCCCTGAAGGCCAGCATCCCGGAGTCGCCTCTTCACTGTAGACATTGACATTGATGTTTTGCGTGTACTATCTAATGAAGCTGCCAGTTGAGGACCTGTGAGGCGTCAATTTCTCAAACTTCAGACTCTAATGTACTTGTCTTGTTGCTCAGTTGTGCAGCAGGGCCTCCCACTTCTATTTCTACTCTGGTTAGAGCCTGTTTGTGCTCTCCTCTGAAGGGAGTAGTACACAGGAAATCTTCCGTTTCTTGGCAATTTCTCGCATGGAATACCCTTTATTTCTAAGAACAAGAATAGACTGTTGAGTTTCACATAAAAGTTCATTTTTTCTGGCCATTTTGAGAGTTTCATGGAATCAACAAATGTAATGCTCCAGATTCTCAACTAGCTCAAAGGAAGGTCAGGTTTATAGCTTCTCTAATCAGCCAAACTGTTTTCAGTTGTGCTAACATACTTGCACAAGGGTTTTCAAGGGTATTCTAACCATCCTTTAGCCTTCTTACACAGTTAGCAAACACAAAGTACCATAAGAACACTGGAGTGATGGTTGTTGGAAATGGGCCTTTATACACCTATGAAGATATTGCATTACAAACCAGACATTTGCAGCTAGAATAGTCATTTACCACATTAACAATGTATAGAGTGCATTTCTGAATCATTTAATGTTAGCTTCATTGGAAAAAACTGTGCTTTTCTTTAAAAAATAAGGAAATTTCTAAGTGACCCTAAACTTTTGAACGGTAGTGTACCTAACATAGGAGACACCGAGACTGTTGTATATACATCACAGGAGGTATGGAGGAAGCTGCATAGATGTCACAGGAGATACTGGAGCTGCGGCATAGTCATCACAGGAAATATTGGGGCTGTAGTATATACATCATAGCCCCGGCTCTCAACGGTGTCTTTGTTCACTGCACAGCTTCCTTGTCCCCTGGGCTTGCAAATGTCACCCAGGTCTCACGGCGGCACTCCCCCATTCTTAAATGGGCAGTATGCTCACTTTGGAAATGTCCACAGCCAACAACTGGGTGGCATCTAGTATTTAAGGCATGCTCCTCTTAGGGAGGTGCCTGTACAACGCCCTCCTTAGTGTGAGTTTGAGTTTGTCCCTGTTAGTTACTTGTCAGGTCCCTAAAGCTTTCCTGAACCTTTCCATGTACCCGTTCTGTTAGTTCCTGAACCTGTTGTAGAATCCGCTTAGTCTGAACAACCTGTAGAAAGCTGGATGACCTCACTGATGTAGACAGCCACCATCGGATAAGTTTTATAGATGCAGCAACCCCCTCGACCTAGGCAAATAAATCCAATATAACAAAAAAGAGCTGGTGTCTCCTGTAAAATCGTGGCAGCTGTGTTACATTTCTATTAAAATCAGGTCACAAAGAGGACAGTGTTCTGGTGTTGCTATGTTTCGATTTGATCAGCCTTAATCGTAACAATCGTAATAATTAATCGTTACAATTAAGACTGCTAAAGTCGAAACGTGTTGTCAACACCAGAGCATTGTCCTCTATGTGACCTGATTTGAATGGAAATGTAATAAAGCTGCCAAGATTTTTACAGGAGTCACCAGACATGTGAACAGTGGCATAGACTATAATAGCTATGAGTTCTATCCATGAAAAACATGGATAGAACTCATACATAAAATACTGAGATCTGAGTAAACCTGTTACACACTTGTCCCTGGGATTCCGGGCTCTGCTGGGACCTCGGGTTGTGCTCCATGTCGGGATTAGCAGGTTGCCCAACTATGACATCATCTTACAAGGCCTTTCAAGGCCTACTCGGATACCCTTTTGTCTTCGGATTTTTATCTTGTACTTTAGTTTTTTTCTCTCCTCCTTCTGTGCACACCGTATTATTTGATTCTGTCCCTGCTGCACTGCTGACTTCGCTGGATCCATTCTGTGGTTCCCAAGACTCCTGAGAGTGTCCCGTCCTCACTCTTCACATCTTATTCCTGCCAATTGCACCTATGCTTGTGTAAGCAGGTGCGGAATGCAGTAACGCAGTTATTGCAGAACAAGGCTGTATAACAAAGTTGTTTAATTGGCTAACAAAGAAAAGGGTGGCAATGTTCTCCTCGCAGGGAGCTAATAACATTAACCAATGGATAGTAACAAGGGGAGTAAACAAAAGGTTAACATGACAGTCTGATATGTAAATGGAACCTATCTATCGGTAAAGGAGGACACACCTTGGAACCCTGCACACACTCCTCCGCATGAGCACAGTCCTCTGCCCAATCACTGTCTGTCTGGAGCACTCGTTTAATCTCTGCTGCTGCTCGTCTCTGCACTGTCTGCCATCCTGCGGACCGCGTGGCACGGCTGCTTCTGCTCGCACTGCCGGCGGGACACTTAATTCTGCTTTGCGCGCTTTCAACTTTGTTTCCGGCTTAACCACGCTCCCTCTTCCCGGGTCATGGGACCTGTCTGGTCCCCTTTTTCTTCCCCTGAGCAACATGGGACGAAGCCTCGACAGTTCCGGGCCTGGCTCAATACAGGTACCGGGAGCCCGGTCTTCCTCCTTACACTTAGGACACGTGTATCCACTCAGATAAGGGGCTTAGTGGGTTCACTTCAGCAGGTGAGCCTAAACACACAGCCCTTAAAGTGTAACAGTCATTTACATTTTTACTTCATAAATCATTAGTACACATGAAAATAAACAGCTTTGTCTTATATCTTATCAGAAAATTTTTTTTTTCTTCCGAATTGATTTTTCACTCGCAAATTTTACAATTTTTGTAATGAAAATTCAATGCAGAAGAAGAAACAATCAGATTTCTGTAATACAATATATTACAAAGTTTCTTATTTTTACACGTACTATTGATTTATTTAAAAACAGATATTAAAATAATGTTTAATTTTCAAGTTCTATACCCTCAGCAGAGGAACAGGATTTTATAATCTAGTGTTCTACTGCAGGTAGGACAGAAGGGAGAGGCTTCTGCTGCAGCCAGTTATCTTACAGACACACACAGGAAGGTATGGGGGAAAGGGGAGATTTTCAATATGTTCCTGAAACATGTAAAAAAAATATATATATATTTCATCATTTGTATAGTAATATAAGACAAAGCAGGATTAAGGTGGAAATTTCTGGGATTTTTTTTACATTTTTATATGTATTTTTTGTGTTTATTTTTCATTTCATTTTATCAGTCCAATTTTTTTCCTCTCCACTAAATTTATAGAATTAGTATGATTAAAATAAGTTAATAAGTACAAAATTATTATCTCTCATGTTTCCCTGGCTTTACTCTCAAGAAGACTTTATTTTCCTATATTCAAAACCCAAACATCTGAAAGTCCTAAAACAGGTATGGCTGGCAGTAAAACTCCCTCTGCAGTCCAAATTGTATATCTTAGTCCTAACTTTTGATGATGTTAGCCAAGGAAATAATATTATACATCGTAAATAGGGCATAGATTCTTGTAGAAATGCGTTTGGACACGCTACATGATTGAATGATTTAACAACCAAAAACTGTATAAAAATGAGCTACATAAATCTTTGATGACCTTATTTCTGTTGTTTGGTATCACTAAGTGACGTAAGATACTGAGTCGCCAAAACGAGATATCTTTTCCATCTGGTCCTTTCTTCTTGGGTTGCTAGTCTCTAAATCTTTTTCGTATTTGCTTATATCCTGGATTATACTTGGACAAACCCAAACCTAAATAGGCACTAGAGATGAGCAGATCTGACATAATTCAAATTCGCCTTTTTGCGCGGATTTTACAGGGAAATTAAATTTGCAGAGAAATTATTCCTGGCAAATTTAATGTTCTTTATTATGCTTTGGGGTCTCTCCAGACCATAATAAACATAAAATGTGAAAAAAAAATACTTATACTTATCTCTCCGGCCACTCCTGCTTCTTCCTGCCCATTAGTGTGACCTTTGAGTCCTTCTCGCGGCCGGAAGCCCAGTCGTAGTGTGAACCCCTGTCCAGAGATGGAAAGTGATGGAAGCACAAAGGACCAGATAGCAGACAAGGATTAGCGGGGGTGGCTGAAAAGGTGAGCAGTCAGGTATTTTTTTCCTTTTTAACCTTTTGTTGGCCCTTTACCGTTCATAGTCATAGCCAGCCGCCATTTTGCTGAAATTCCACCGTGCGATTTACAAACAATTTTTTTATTCCAGAATGCAGATTTAAAAAAAAAAAATCTGAATAGAATTCAATGTCACTTGTATAAATTTGCCCATCTCTTATGGCCACTGCTGTTTCAATAAATTTGTTTAATTTAGAACCAGTGCAAAGGCAAAAGAAAGAGAATTGCAAACTACTTTATTTTTAACAAAAAGTGATGTTTTCAGGCCCCCCCAACAATCACTCTAAAGTGCTGACCCCCCAGTTTCCACTCTTCAGACTGTAAAACTGCAAGGAAGCATAACAGAGAGGAGGACTTTCAGTTTGGGAGAATTACTATTATTATTATGTTTTGCACCATCATATTCCGCAGTGCTGTACAGATATTAGTATTGCTGTCCCCAACGGAGATCACAATCTAAATTCCCTATCAATATGTCAATCCTGGTTATGACGGGGACAATGCCTGCTAAAAAGTGTTGCAAGCAAAGATCCAGTACCTATAGTGCTGTCAGATAGCAGAAGAAGAACCACTTACTTGTAAATAATGGATGGTAAGTTAGAAACCATAAGGCTGTGTGCCCACGTTGCGTTTTTTTAAGCGTTTCCGCAGCGTTTGTGCCATGCTCATTAATTTCCGCATTGTTGAGCGTTTTTAGCCTTCCCCAATGTTCCCCAGAAAACGCGCGTCAAAAAACGCATAAAAAATGTGCGTCTTTTTTGCAAAAAACGTGCAAGAAACGCGCAGGAAAAAGACGCGTGTTTTCTGGGAAGGGGCTCAGTTTTCTGAGCGTTTAAAAACGCTAACGTGGGCACATAGCCTAATAGTTACAGTACCTGGATGTATTAGACTGCATGTTCCCCAAAATCGATTTTAACTTTAATTGTGGGAGATTGAGGGCAGGAAGACCATGCTTTTCTACAGGTTTTATGTGAAATGAGGGGTACTCTTTAAATTGAAAAGGAGGGTCATTATAGTCCTTCTATGCAATAACATATGGCTTTATGGGGGATTATATCTTCATTTTTTTCACTGCTCAACTGGTTTAAAGTTGCCCCTGTGCCTAAAAAAGGTGCCAGGCTAACATGCACGTATTCACAATACAGCTTATCTTTCATGAGAGGATCAGACATGTTGAAATCCAACATGCCCCTTCCTTCCTTTCCCCACATCATTTATTGGGATTGGAGCCCTCTCATCCACATTAGATAGCTGCCTGATCCCAGCAAAATTAGTGGGTTCAACTGATGTTCACATAAATCATGCTGACAATTATTACTGGTGTCGTCACAGTATTAGGCCTTTTCTTCCCCTGATATTGCCACTGGAGGGGAGCAGTCATCTGAAAGTCACAGTGACAAACATCAACATAACTACTGTTAGTGGCTAACATACTTGAGGGAAAAGGATGGCAGACCCTAATATGGCTCCTGACATCATCGCTAAAGCGGCTGTCACAACAAACAGATGATTTAACATTTATGTTATCTCAATTTGTTGTGACGTTGTTTAAGAGCTATTGTTCCCTGTTTTCTGCCAATTCCTCAACTTTTCTTCAGTTAAAAGGGTACAGCCACCCCGAGAAACGCTATTCACCTGCAGATATAGGGTCAGTCTGCAGGTAAATGGAGTTTAAATCCGGTGTATCCAGCTTATTGAAGCAGGGAGAAAATGAAGTTACACTGATGAGCAAAAGGGTAACAATAGTTTGAACTTCTGACTTTCAGGCTCCATATCTCACCATCCACAACAGCATTGAACGTGACAATACCATCATTTTATAGACAATCATCTTGGTATCTCATACATAAATTTGACTAGCAGCTGTTTAGCATTTGATTAGTTACGCAGATTCTTGTTATGTCACTGCATTGTTACGGTTTTGCTCCTTGTGTTGGAAAAATCTTTTTCTTCCAGTATACTACAAATTACAACCTGTTCTCACATTCTCTAATAGCTCAGTGTGTCATTATTTTGATTTCCAAATGAAAAGTTATTGGTTCGAATCAAGGAGCAGCCATGAAGACAATTTCCCAAGAAAAGTCAACAAGTCGGCTTATCACAAGTCTATCAGTTCTGGCGTAGCAGTGGAGGTGGCTCGTATGCTTCGCAATAGTGAGGTCACAGACATCCATGCAAGCACAGTGCAACGCATATTATTCAAGTCTGGAATCAATGTCATCATAAGAAGCATCAGCTCGAGTTTGCAAAATATACGATATTTGTAAAGTAGAAGATTGGAAATGGGTGATTGAGGCTATGTGCCCACGTAGCGTTTTAAATCGCTCACTAAAAACCGGACTCCTTCCCAGAAATCGCGCGTTTTTTTCCGTGTGATTTTACCGCGATTATGATCGCGATTTTGCCGCGATTTTCGTGTGCGATATTCAAGCACTTTCCAAGCGATTTGAAGCATCGCTTGGAAAGTGATTGACAGGTTGGTCACACTCGTCAAACATAGTGTTTGACGAGTGTGACCAGGTTTTTACTATTGAGGCCGCCTATGCGGCATCAATAGTAAAAGATAGGATGTTAAAATGCTAAAAAAAATAAAAAAATCGGGGTATATTTACCTTCCGGCGTCCCGCGCTGCCATCCCGGGCCACAGCGTTCCCAGTAATGCCTTGTGAGACCTGTGATGACGTAGTCTTGCGTTGCTATAGCGATCTCGCGAGACCGCTAGAGTCACGCGAGACTACGTCATTACAGGGCCTTGCCGCAAGGCATTACTGGGAACGCTTAGGCCGGGAATGCAGCGCGGGACGCCGGAAGGTAAATATACCCCGATTTTTTATTTTTTATTCTTTTTTTACAGGGGTATGGTACCCAGGGCCTGGAGGACAGTCTCCTCTCCTCCACACCGTGGGTACCAACCGTACATGAGACGCTTAACTTCCCGCATGGTGGGCATAGCCACATGCGGGAAGTAAGCGATTCTCATGCATTCCTATGGGTGCGGAATCGCGGCAATTCTTTGCGATTCCGCACAAAAGAATGAGCATGCTGCGATTTTTTCCGCGATGCGATTCCGCCGCGGAAAAAAGCAGCATTAGCACAGCATGTGCGGAATGCCATAGGAATGCATGGGGGCGTTTTGTGCACGATTTTTAAACGTTTTCGCTGCGTTTTCGCGCCGAAAATCGCTGCAAAAACGCTTAAAAATCGCTACGTGGGTACACAGCCTTAAAGTGATGAATTTAAAGTCAATAGACGAGGCTCTGAAGGGTGCAAATGGGTCTGGAAGAAACAAGGGAAAAAGGGGCTAACGCATTAAGAAATTGAAGGAACTGTGAAGTTCGGTGGAGGAAGCTGATGATATGGATACTTGACCAGGATCGAAGGTGGTCTCATTGCTGAGCTATATGTGAGTATCCCACAAGATGAGTTACTTCGTACACTTGAGTACTATGGGTATGAAAAGGAAAACATTGTGTGCCAGCAGGACAGCGACCTGAAGCATACGTCGAGGTTGGTGAAGAAATGGTAGAGTGGGTAAAGTTGAAGAAAAAGCTGTATACATACCCAAGTGAGTTGACCAATATGCGCCAACTTTGTGAATGTGTAGAAAAGACCTGGGAACAGATTTCAGTCAAGACATGCTTGAATCTGATTGAGAGCATGCCCAGAAGGATTCAGGCAATGTTGAAAGCCAAAGGTGGTGTAGTGCCGATGTCCCTGCACTCTGGTCCTCTCCCCCGGCTGGGATGCCGACTCACTCACCGCCGTAGTCCCTGTCCCGCACTTCCTCCTTCCTTGTCGGCTGCCACCGGGGTGCGCACACGGCACTGAGATCCCCAGGCATTGTGCTTAGAAAGCGCTTCTGCTGCAGTACATTGCTCTCATAAGCAGAAGAAAACTCAGAAGACATAGCTGCTGATCCATCAATTCCATCATCTGCACTCCAAATGTGTATGTTCTGAATGCAGCTGAAGTCAGGCAAATACACTGGGGTAAAGCAGGGGTTTGGAAGCCACTTATGCTACATTCCCACAATAAGTTTTATTACGCTGCATATGTTTTAAAAAAATGCAAGTAACCTATTTTACTTAACCCCTTCACGGCCTTGCAATTTTCCAGTTTTGATCTTTCGTTTTTTGCTCTCCTTTTTACTGCAACCATAACATTTTTATTTTTCTGGCCATATGATGGCTTGTTTTGTGTGGGACGAGTTGTGCTTTTGAACGACACCATTGATTTTGCCATATAGTGTACTATAAAACATGAAAAATATTCCATGTGCGGTGATATTGCAAAAAAAGTGCAATTCCACAACAGGATTTGTTTTTTTTTTACTTATCATGTTCACTAAATGTTAAAACTGATCTGCCATTATGATTCTCCAGGTCATTACGAGTTCGTACATACCAAATATGCGTTGTTTCTTTTCTGTTTAATTGGTGAAAAAAAATCCAAAATTTGCAAGACACCTGTACTGTCTATATTTTTGGAATTTGGGGCTGGATGAGGGCTTATTTTTTGCACGCCGAACTGACATTTTTATAGATACTATTTTTGGGTAGATGCGATGTTTTGATTGCCTGTTATTGCATTTTATTACAATGTTGCAGTGAACAAAAAAACAATTCTGGCATTTTGATGTTTTTTCTCCTTATGCCATTTACAGATGGGATTACCTGTTTTCATATTTTGCTAGATCAAGCAATTCTGAACTCAGCAATAATGAATATGTGCATTTTTTATTATTCTTTTATTTTAAATGGGGCAAAAGGGCGTGATTTGAACTTTTATAATTTTTAATTTTTTTTAAATATTTTTAAAACTTTTTAATTGCTTCAAAAATTCCCTTAAGAGACTTGAAGCTGCAATCATACTTTCACTTGTGTTATCAGAGGTTCAGACCTGCATTGTATAGCAAAAATCATAATCTCCTCTTATGCCGGCTGGCGCTCATAGGAGATCTGCAATGACAAGTCTTCTGAAGACTCCTTGCATTCATGCCATGCCATCAGCACCCCGTGATCATGTGACAGGGGCACCAATGGGCGAGGTTTTGTGATGCTCATCTGGTTTAATTAAATCAGCTATCATGTTCGGAGAAAGTTGTGGGCTCAGCGCCGGAGCCCGCATCAAAGGGAGGGATACGACCTATGACATACCGATACATCATAGATTGTGAAGGGGTTAATGATTGCTGAATTAGTGCAGAAAATCTGCAACATCAAAAACTCACCAAAAGCTCATCATGGGAATGTAGCCGAACATGCAAAAAAATATTTTCACAGAAATGAAGACAAATCCACCAATAAAGTGATAAAATAAATTAAAGTTTAATTAATATTTTATACTAGACTTGTTCAGCAGTCTGGAGCAGTCAGTGCCTTGTCAGATATGAGCCGTTTTGGCTGCATGAAGGAGACCTAAATAATATTAGGTTGGGTCACATGGCCATTACGAAAGTGTAGTGCTGGGTTAAAAATATGACAATTTAAGAGGGTGGACAATGAGTCCTGTTCCCCCCCAGAATATGTTGAGGCAAGATGCTAATGATTATTGTTGTGTGAAATATGTTTTCTTGTGGTAACATGTGTTAATTTCCATTTTGGGCTGCAGTACTAACCAATGGCCACAAGATCTCAGTTTCTCACTCTTTGCTTTTGTGCAGAACTGGGTGAAAGGTCAAGTCTGCCCAGCGACAAGAGAACAGAGACTGTTATGTGAGAGTTAAAGGGAACTTGTCAGCAGGACTGTACACAGTAACCTACAGACAATGTCAAGTTGGCGCCGTTATACTGATTAAAATGATACCTTGGTTGATGACATCCGTCTTGTGGTTGTTGCATAATCTTTATTTTCAGTTTTGGGTTAATGATATGCTCGTGCTCTGGAGCGGCCTGTGGAGGGCTTCATGTGGTGCTCTGATTAGGTATTCATCAGTATGGCTTCTGACAGGTCACTGTCAGCACACACACACAAACACCCAGAACTCTACTATTTTCTGCAAGAACATGCCAGGTGTCGGACTATTGATACTTGCTATTAGAGATTAGAGAACCTTTCAAGGTTCGGTTTGGTTTGGAGAATGTCCCAATGTTCATCGGACATGTTCGCCAAACATTCCCAAACCCCACTGAATTAAAGAAATTATTGCCACACATCACTAAAGTGACATCAATTTCCCCAGAGTAAAAATAGTATAATGGGCCTCTGACACCCCTTTCACTATAGGCAACTCACCAGATGGATACTCAACTTGGAGTCTCCACATTTCAAAAAATTATTGACATACACCACTAAAGTGGCATCAATTTCCCCGAGTAAAAATCTTATAATGAGCCTCTGACACCCCTTCCACTACAGGTAACCTACCAGATGGAGACCCAACTTGGAGTCTCCACATTTCCAAAAATGTTACACACCACTAAAGTGGCATCAATTTCCACAAAGTAGAAATAGCATTATGGTGCTCTGAGACCCCTTCCACTACAGGCAACTCACCAGATGGAGACCCAATTTGGAGTCTCCACATTCAAAAAATTATTTGTAACATCAGCAGCAGTAGCAACAGCAGGCACAGAAACCATGACAAAGGTGTTACAGACTGGTATAATGCAAGATCAATGCATCACACTAAAAATTACACCATCGCCTAGTCTGCCTAGTCTATGACTGCGGTGCAAAAGTTATTGGAGATCCATGACTTGTTCATCTTGATGATAGTTGGTGGTCTACACTTTCATGGATCAGCCGGATATGCTTATCTGTCAGGACACCAACAGCAGCGCTGAAGACACTTTCGAGAGAATGCTGTATGGCAGGCATGACAAAACCTCCAAGGCGGACCAGGTTTGCTCAGGCCATTTTTGAAAAAGGGTCCAAATTCCTCCAGATGGCATTTATATTACGCTCAAGATACTCCTGCACCATCCTCTCCTGTCATTTATAACGTGTCAGACTTATACGCTGTTCCGTTCGTGCATGCACTGGTGTAAAAAATGTGTGGAACGTCTCACAGAAATTGCTTATGCCACTTAAACTGCGTTTGCATTGACGGACTAGACATTCCCGGGGTTGGAAGTCTATCACTTCAATGCACACTGTGTACCTCACAGCTGTGTTGGGGAAAAACACTAAAAAGATTGTCTACAATCGTGTTTCGATACTCCAGCATGCGTGCATCCCTTTCGGGGGGGGACCTGTGTGAGAACACTTGCCATGGTGACAGAGGAGGAAGAAGTCGCAGATACGGTAGATTTAACGGCCAGTTAATTGCGTATGTGCCGGTTCATGCATGTAGTAGTCAAATTATTGCAATTTTTGCCTCTACTAAATCGTCTTTTGCAAAGTTGGCAGATAGCGTAGGTTGGGTCATCCTTTGCAGTCTCAAAAATAGCTCAGGCTAGACAACCCTTGCCACCATGTCTGTGCATGTCACTCCATGTCTCTGCATCAAGTCACAACATAACCTCCTTCACCTCCTCTGCTTAGTAGCTCAGTAGGCTGCATGACTCTGGGTTCACAATGAGTGGGATCTGCAACCTAATCGTCATCTTCTCTGTTCACCCACTTCTCACCTCCTCCTCTTTCTGCCCTGATAGCATAGTACAGTCAGCTTGCAACTCAGGCATCTGAATCTCATCAGGATCACCTCCACCCTGTGGGTTAACATCTGGTGACAAGAGTCTGATTTCTGCCCTGGATCCTACAGAAAAAAATGTTGGGCATCGATGCAGATGTTTTCTTCCTCTGAATTCTATGAATATTTGGAGCTGACCTCTGATGCCCATGGAATAGAATGTGTGAACAGCTCTGCAGACTTGCCCATCTGTGGTTCCCCACAGTCAGTTGGGAGTTTGGAAAGTTGTGACATAGGGGAAACAAGGGTAATTGCTGTACTACCTCTGAGGATTGTACTGTGTGTGATGTTAAGGTGGAAGAAGAGGAGGAGAGGCCACTTGATGTAGCGCTTGCCATCCACTGCAGCACATGCTCTTTCTGGTCCTCATCTGCAAGGCATAGCACTGTACGGCTGCCAAAGAGAGGGAGTTGAGTAGCCTATCCAGTAACAGATGTTGTCAGCTGTCTTTGGATAGGACAAGCCGGTGTTTGTTCAGTAAACCTTTCAGTAATATTACCACCTAACCTACGTAGACGTCGAACATCAAGTCTATTCCCCCTTCTACTACGACCTCACTTTTTTCCACTGAAGTTCGATGTACTCTTCCCAGCTGTTTCACAACCCTAGGCCCAGTCACATGTCACAAAATTAGCAATCAGTATTTATTTACTGAGACAGTGTGCCTCCACAACAATATTAGTCCTAACGATTTGATTAGGAAATGGGGCCTGACGCCTGCATCCCAATATTAGCCAAAACTATTTTGATTAGGAAATGAAGCTAGGTGCCTGCACCCCAATTTTAGCTGAAACAATTTTGATTAGGAAATGGGGCCTCCTGCCTGCACCCCAATTTTAGCCCAAATGATTTTACTTAAGAAATGTGGCCTGGTGCCTGCACCCCATTATCAGCTCAAACAATTTTACTTAGGAAATGGGCCTCCTGCCTCTCAATATTAGCTCAAGCAATTTAAATTAGAAAATGGGGCCTACTGCCTGCACTCCAATATTAGCCCAAACTATTTGGATTAGGAAATGGGGCCTCCTGCCTGCATCCCAATATTAGTGCTAACGATTTTGCTTAGGAAATGGGGCCTCTTGGCTGCACCCCAATATTAGCCCAAACGATTTGGATTAGGAAATGGGACCTGACGCCTAAAGCCCAATATTAGCCCAAACGATTTTGATTAGTAAATGTGACCTCCTGAGTACTGACTGCAACACAGTATTAGCCCAAACAATTTGGATTAGGAAACGTGCACTCCTGCCTCCACAACACTATTAGCACAAACTAGTTAGATGCTGGAAATTCGATTTAATACAGGACACAATCCTATCTAACTATATGACAACTTAGAGCAGCAGCAGGAGCAACCTCTCTGCACTGTTACACTGTTTACAAAATGGCACCAGCAAAACAACATTGTCCGCTTTTCATTTGGAGAGGGACATGTGACTTTGGCAGTCAACGACAGAAGACTGGATGCTGTGGACGTTGTGGATGGTTTCTGTGCCCTGATTGGCTGCTGGAATTTCTCAAGGCATTTTACGCCGAAACGCGCGTCGGGGGGGACACACACCAGTCGGGCTGCCTCCTATTCTTACCAGGTATGACTTTAATACGCTAATTCTTTATTACACTTTCTTGTCCAGTATGGATACATGCCTGGTGATGTGGATTCCATGAGGCTTAGTGTGGGATGTGCAATTTTGTTATGCGTCAGTATAATTATATTTATTTCTGCTGACAGGCACTATATATGTGCTTTACACTTTCTCCTTCCCCCTCCTGACACATGTGTGTCCTTTGGTGTTTTTTCTGCATGCACAAGCAGACTTGGATTTTCCATGTCACTGTGTTCCTCACATGTTCTGGTCTTATTGATTGTTCAATAAATTATATTTTGTATTATTACATTCCTTGTGAGATTTTTGGTCGTTTGTTTTTTCCTTATATATTCAGTTTTCAGTGCGACTTTCTCTATATTGTCCTTTCATACATCTTCTTGCTCCAGCTTGTACAATGGTATTAAGTGATTGCATCTTTTCTAGCTGTATTTATCTGAGCAAATGATTTATCCATGAAGTGTATATGATACTCTTGGTATTGTAATCATACTGCTCCATATTAGGCCTGTTTCACACTTTCGTTTTTGACCATCAGTCAAAATCCGCCGTTTTTTTAAAAAAACAGATCCGCCATTTTTTTGGTGGATCCGTTTTTTTCCCCATTGAGTTGCGTTACCGGTGGATCTTGACGGATGGCCATCCGTTGGATCCGTTTTTTTGCGGATCCGCCAAATTTTTTCCGTCCGCCGACATGCCTAGATGGACCATGCAACGTTTTTTTTGCTGCAGGATCCGCATTTTACATTGCGCATGCCCAGAGGAAGGAAATCAGCCAGAAATTTAACCCTGAAATCCTTTCTGGCGCACAGAAAAAAATTTCTCTCTCTCTCTTTCTCTTTCTTTCTCTTTCTCTCTCTCTCTCTCTTTCTCTCCTCTTCCCCGGGCTGCGTGGTTTCTTTAAAATTCTTCATTCAACGGATCCGTCAAAAAAACGGTCCAGTGGCATCCGTTCACATCAGTTAGCAACGGATCCGCTTTCCGCCATTTTGGCGGATTTTAACTGACACAAAAAACTGAAGTGTGAAACAGGCCTTAAATGCTGCAAAAATTAACCGACAAAATTACACGGGCAGGATTGTTTTTGTTCCAACCTGCAAAGAATTATTTTATTCTGTCTTTTTTGTACATTTTATGATGAATTAAAATGGTGTCATCTGAAAGTCCAATCTATCCAACAACAGAAAAGCTCTTATATGGTTGTCTCTATGGAAAAATAGTAAAAAAACAAATTACTACTTTTTCATGGAAAGTACAAATGAAAAATTTGAAAGAAAACAAATTAAAACAATGGTGTAACCTTTAGGGGGTAAATGTTATGACTGACCCATTTAAGTATATACCGTACATTTCTTTTGGAGTTTTATTATAGAATATACTACTGCTGCTTTTGCAGTATGTTGAGCCAATAACCCCCTCCCTATCAACTAACAGCCTTGTAGAAGCGGATCTCCAGGTACTGGAAGACAAAGTCCAGCCAATGTAAACAGCACAGCTCCATAGAGATACACTGGATATACTGGATTGGTTGGTATAGATTGATTTTTCTCTCCAGGGAAGTCATAGCAGCTTAGCCATTTCGATTAGCCGCTCCCAGGTGGTGACTGCACAATGGAAGGAAATCAGCTTAAACCTCCCCTTTAATTTTGCAAAATCTGGAACTATATCTAAGCTCATATAATATGTTTAGATTCTGAATTTAATTGTGGGGGTAGAATAAATGTATACAATCTCTGTACAATGCTACTCTTCTTTGGCAGTATGTAAAGTACAAATAACAATAGTTACTGTTCAAATTCTCTTGGATTTCTGATCATTATGGAAGCGCTGCCCCTTTTGCATGACAGCAGCTCAGCTTGGCACATTCAGGTGTTAACACCAAGAGCAGAAACAATATCTTCAGTGAACTCAGAGAACCAATTTTTCTGCTGCTCATCACTCTGTAAGGGGTTATAAAACCATTTCCAAACCATTTGATGTCTATTATCTTACAGTAAGAATGATTCATCAGAAATAGAGAGCACTTCATACAGTTATTCGTTGACTTTCTAAGCAAAAATCAGTCTGTAAGAAATAACAGAAAGAAAAAGTACAATAGCAAATTCAGTATATGTGTGTACGTCTATATAGTATTTTTTGCCATATATATATTATTATTATGCATTTATATAGCGCCATTTATTCCATGGCGCTTTACATGTGAAAAGGGGAAATATAGACAAGTATAATAAGCATGTGTAAGACAAGGGACACACAAGTACATAAGGAGAGGGGACCCTGCCCGCGAGGGCTCACATTCTACAGGGATGGGTGAGGATACAGTAGGAGAGGGTAGAGCGGGTCGTGTGGTGGTTCAGTAGACCGAGGATCATTGCAGGCTGTAGGCTTGTCGGAACAGGTGGGTTTTCAGGTTCTTCTTGAAGGTTTCTGTTGATGGTGAGAGTCTGATGTGTTGCGGCAGAGAGTTCCAGAGTATGGGGGAAGCACGGGAGAAGTCTTGTATGCGGTTGTGGAAAGAAGAGATAAGGGGGGAGTAGAGAAGGAGATCTTGAGATAATCAAAGGTTGCGTGCGGGTAGGTACCTACAGACCATGTCACAGATGTATGGAGGAGACAGGTTGTGGATGGCTTTAAATATACATACTCTTCATGGAACTTCATGGAGTTCTGAAAATTACAGGATGGGATAGACATGTTAATGATTTACAAATCATGAGAAAATAAAAGCCAAATGTTCAAAAGATATCAATTTATTCAGCTTAGAGTATGAGCGCCACTTGCAGAATTCCCCAAACTTACAGCCTTTGCTGCTAGCAGTGAAGATATTAAAGGCCGTCTGAGCAATGTTCTGCCACACTGAATCCACTCTAGGGCAAATCATTAATATCTGCTGCTAGTAGCTCCAATTGCAATTGCCTACCTTAGACATCCCTGATGTGCTCGATGAGAGGCAAGTCCAGAGATGCTGTAGACCATGGTATCACATTTAGGCCATGTGGACTGCTCACAGTAGCATGAGGCAATGCTAGCCATGCTGGGGGTGGCGCTAGCTATTCTGGGTTGGTGGTGTTGGCCATGCTAAGAAGCAGTGTTCAGTGTTGGCATTGTTAAGGGGTGGGAGGTGCTGGCTGTGCTGGGGTCGGTGCTGGCCGTGCTAGGAGGCAGCGCTGAGAGGCGGTGCTGGGAGACAGACCCGATTGTCCTGGTCCCAAAACCTGATGGTGAATGGAGGTTCTGCAACTATTACCGGAAGCTGAATGAGGTCTCCAAGTTCGACGCTTATCCCATGCCACGCGTTGATGAGCTCATCGAGAGACTTGGACCTGCCAGGTACATAACCACTTTGGATCTGACAAAGGGATACTGGCAGATCCCCATGGCACAGGAAGCCAAGGAGAAGACGGCATTCTCCACACCAGACGGGTGATTCCAGTATGTCCGGATGCCGTTTGGCCTGCAGGGAGCTCCGGCAACCTTCCAGAGGGCTATGGATAAAATCCTTGCACCTCATAAGCTATACGCTGCCGCGTACCTGGATGATATCGTCATCTTTACCCTGGACTGGGAGTCTCACCTGGAAAAGGTCCAAGCAGTGTTTGAAGCTCTAAGGGAGGTGGGGTTTACAGTAAACCCGGAAAGTGTGCCTTGGGTAAGGAGGAAGCCCAGTACCTCGGATATGTAGTTGGGCGGGGCGAGATCAAACCCCAAATCAATAAAGTGGAGGCAATTCAAACATGGCCGAGACCTCTGTCAAAGAAACAAGTTAAACCCTTCCTGTGGATTGTGGGATATTACAGGAGGTTCAACCCAAACTTCACCACAATCACTGCACCTCTAACTGATCTGCTTAAGGGGACAAAGTCAGTGATGGTCAGCTGGTCCGAAGAAGCAGAGTCAGCCTTCCAAGAAATGAAGGGAGCTCTTTGTAAGCAACCCGTTTTGGTGGCCCCAGACTTTAAACGTGAATTTGTCCTCCAGACAGATGCTTCAGATGATGGGGTAGGAGCAATCCTTTCCCAAGAGATACGTGGAGAGGAGCATCCTGTTCTCTACTTGAGTAGGAAGTTGACTTCTTGTGAGAGAAATTACTCAGTTGTAGAGAAGGAGTGTTTGGCCATAAAATGGGCAGTGCATACATTATGGTACTACCTCGTGGGACGGAAATTTAGATTAATATCCGACCATGCCCCACTCAGGTGGATAAAGGGAAACAAAAGGTAAGAATGCTAGGGTCACCTGCTGGTTCTTAGCCCTACAAGACTTCAGCTTCCATGTAGAGCATAGGGCCGGGAAGCTACATGGGAATGCAGATGCCCTCTCCAGAATCCCTTGCCTCGTAGGTGAAAGTGCCAAGCCCCACGGCTTTAGGCAGAGGGGGGAAGTATGTGGCAGGGCTGAGGGTCGTGTAATCGATGGGAGATATGTGTCTCATAAATGGCTTGTCTCCATAATGTAAGGCATAACAAATGTTGCTGTATTATTATTGTTTGAAGGACCTGTGGTGAGGTCACAGTCATGTGACCAGTCAGCGGCTGGGTTCGTGGGTGTGGCTACACCCTTATAATGTGGCCTGCTCTTGAACCAGGCAGCTGTATGTGACTGAGCCTGAAGGAAAGGACATGTGATGTTACTTTGTCCCCTGAACTGATGGCTGTTTATTTTGGTGACATGCTGTTTGGTTTATGACGTAATAAACCGCACGAACTTTAAGGGAACCTGCCTCCTGACTGTCTCCCGTCGCACCTAAGCGAGTAGAATCCCTACAATACATGTACACAGTCCTGGAGGCAGGAGCACGCTGGGGCTGGGTCAATGAGTAAGCCAGTGTCACTGCATTGAGAGAGAAGGGGACACCATGCAGAGTTGCCAGCAATAGCGTTACACCTCCTGCATATTATATATATATATTGTGACGACTCCTGGAGTGGACCCTCTGGGTCGTGGCACCAACCCTCCCAGGGCGAGCTGACCTTGTGAGGACCACCCCCTATACAGGGAGTGTCAGGGGCAAGCCCAAGGGGGTAAGGTACCACGACTGCTGGCACCAGGTGGCCGGCTCAAAGGAGACACGAGTGAGTGTGCCTGCTGAAACGTGCAAAGCGTGGACACGCAGGGTACAGGACAATACAAGGCGTATACACAGGAGTGCCATAGATACAGCATAGTGCAAGGCGAGTACACAAGAGCTTGTATGGCGTGCACAGACAAGTACGCCCACGTGCGAGCAAAGCAGGGCATGCGCAAAGGAGCATGTCAGAGTACTGAGCGTGCGAAGAGAAGCACATCAGAGTGCAAGGCCAGGAGGCACAGCAGAGCATAGAGCAGAATACAGGAACAGAGTGTGTGCCAGGAGGCAAAACAGAGCACCAGGCAGTATACAGAAACAGAACGTGTGCCAGGAGGCACAACAGAGCATAAGGCAGAGGACACGAATACAGCGCACAGCCAGGCAAGGACAAGGCAGACCAAGCCAGGAAGCACAACAATAATCAGGCATCTCCCATAGAAAGAGGTAGCCTGATATAGCACATAATCACTAGGACTTCCGGGTCAGGTCCTCCAATACTATAGAGAGGACAGGCCCAGAGGCAGAGCTGAGGAGAGTGCGCGTGCACACAAAGAACATGGTGCAAACATGGAACTAGGTACGAGAGGTGCGTGTGTGCACCCTACGGGACCGGAAGAGGTGACGTCGGGACCGAGGTCCCACCCCCAGGTGAGAGCAGCGTGACATATATATATATATATATATATATATAGTGACAAAGTCACTGGTGAAGTGCTGGAGGTGAGATATGTTTCACTACGCCTACTGGCGTCAGTGATATAAAACACAGTTTTTCCTCCAGCACATTAAGCGTTGCAAGCGTTAAGCTAAGTTGCATAATGGGCTGGCTTTTATGTGGACATTCATAGAGCTGGTGGGAGAATGTCTATTTATCTCTTCTGCAGAGTCGGCACTGCCGTGTGCTGACAAGACCTGCTTGATGTCATGTGATCAGTCACATGGGTGAGGAGTCACATGGTCTGGTCTTAAATAGCTGGGCACCAGAATGTCACAAAGTGTCTGGCCCTGTGTGACACGACCCAGCAAGTGGTCGGTCACTAAACGACAAGCAAGTGAACACCGGGGACACAATTACAACGGTGGGCCCTGCGATAGGGAACGGGTAAATGGACACCTCCTGCACTCTTCTGAGGCTGTGCCCTCTTCTATCCTGGTGTCCCTATACAGCTTCTTTCAAACCGTCGCCAAGCAGAATACCTTAGCCCTCACTTGCCCTGCACCTATCCATCAATAGGGAAATGGTAAGTGTGGACACTGGTCCCACCGCTGCACTAATATAACACCAAGGTAAGATATACAAATGAGGTAAGACAAACAACACTTAAATTTGTCTGCTGCAATGCACCGCACAGCAGAGTAGGCAGCAGATCACAGCATTCAGCTGAAGCACCACTGCACTCAGCCAGCTCCTGACTCCAGCTTGGTTGGTCTCCAATAAAGTGGATCACCAACAGTTAGCTGAAGCATCAGGTGACCTTTTAAAGGAAGGTGGGAGTGGTCACCACCTGCATCAGCAGATTGACCAGCCTTGTAATTGACCAGCGGCCACCGGGGGGAAAAACTGATGTTAACCCCTGATGGCCTGAAAGGAAGAAAGTTTATATATGAGAATCCTAGATATGACACGGATCCAAAAATGGATCGTGACACAGAGGCAGTCTAGGTGTTGAGTGTCTGGAGAGGAACACTCCAGAGAAGAGGTTGGTGCTGTGGTTTAGGTCTGAAAAGTGGGTCATGCTATCCATGAGCGGGATGATCCCGCTACTACAAGGTCTGTACCAAGAGCTATTGTTTTGCCCAGAGGGCAGTGTTTAATTTGTCCTTAACTCATTGTGCCATATTTAATAAACCAAGTGCATCCTTCAAGCCGCAGCTGAGTGAGCTGATCTACCAATATATATATATATTTACACACTCATACATACACATGCATGTACACTGAAGGCAACAAAAACTCTCTACTTAACGTTCACCCTATGTAATTTGAGGGGGATTTTATGCTGAAGCCCAAATGCTGATGCGGTGTGGAGCTAGTTTTACTAGCAGAGGCTGCAGCCAGTAAAAAGGCTTCATTCACACATGCTGCAACGTGAGATATGTTCCTGGGAGACCCCAGTCCTGAGCAAACAGCTCTGCTATTTTAATTGCCGACTTGTACTAGAATTTCAGAAACACACATGTCTCAGCTTTGGGAAGGGAGTGAAGTAATGTCTCTTTTCTGATGCTGTTATACCCGTACAGTTGCATCTAGTTAAACCCCCTGATTAGAAGAACTCCAGTGGTATAAAAAAACATGTAAAATACAAGTACGAATAGTTTATTCACTTTGATACTGTATTTTTAAGGGAGAAAACTTTAACTCTCTTTAGATACAGGAAAGATGTATATCTTTGTACCGTGTTAGCCAGTAGATAGAAAAATATTCAGGATTGAGAGTCCTCAGTAGTTGATACCTTTTAATGGCTAACTGAAAAGATGGTAACACATTGCAAGCTTTCAAGACTACTCAGGTCTCTTCATCAGGCATAGACTAATACAAAATCTGCCTTCAGATTTTGTATTAGTCTAGCCTGATGAAGAGACCTGAGTAGTCTTGAAAGCTTGCAATGTGTTACCATCTTTTCAGTTAGCCATTAAAAGGTATCAACTACTGAGGACTCTCAATCCTGAATATTTTTCTAACTCTCTTTAATCACTCTTTCTCTTTGTCCTTTTTTTCTTACTGTCATTTTTTCACATTGAATGCATTTTTTTAACTTTCTTCAAAAATTGCTTATCATTCTTTTGTTTTACGTATCACTTTCTGTGAAAAAAGAAGGAAATAAAGAAAAGGAAAGCTTGCAATTTTTACAATGGCCACTATTCCTAATTTTAGACATACTGTTCTGTACAGAAGACTTTTCATCAGTCTCATTATCATCACCTCCTCCTGTACAATGACTGGTAACACCTATATACAGTAGATAACACAGGATTAACCATTCACAACAGGTGATGCAAACGACGAAACTGGAAAAGAAAGAAAGCGCAATAGGGTCTTAACTGGTAACAAAAAGGTGGCAAGGAAAGGGATTCACTCACATTATATAGTTGCTAAACAGCAACATGTAACTGGCATGAAATAGATATCAGCTGCTGCAAGGACATCGGTCACTAGAAGGACCAAACAATGTAAAATTGGAGATAAGGAATACTCCTTTAAGTAAAGCCCCCGTTACACACTGCGATATCGCTAGCAATATCGCTGTAAAGTCACCGATTTTGTGACGTTGCAGCGATATTGCTAGCCATATCGCTGCATGTGATACTTACCTCCAACCAGCTCCCCCGCTGGTTATCGCTGATCGCGCGAGAAGCTCCTGGACCATTTCTCGTTGGCCACTTCCTGCTGGGCTTCCTGTGGCGCCGACGAGCGAGGCGTGGACGTGGGCGGGAGGACGCCAGGATCGCCGCGTCTGACAGGTAAGTAGCGATCCCCGACCCCCGCTATGTCACTGGTGAGATCTGCCTGTGTGGCAGCTCACTAGCGACCACCTAGCGATGCACCAGCGATCCTGACAGCGTCATATCGCTATTCGGGATCGCTGGTGCATCGCTAGGTGTAACGGTACCCTAACTGATAGTAGTGAACAGACAGAAACCTCCAGGTTTCTGTCCTGATTAAAAGGTCCTTCGCGGCCTCGAAATGTGTTGACCCTGTAAACCTGTTTTAGGAATAAATTTTATTCGTTGGAAACCATTGTGGATTCGTCATCAGCAGCGCAGGAGTGACATCTCCCACCTGATCGTTTCACAATAGGTGATGTCACAGGTCATCTCCTCCACCTCCTGTATAATGACTGGTAACACCTCTATATTATGGTTACCAATCCTCCATAAATGTTGGCTTGTTTTGTAGCTAAGCTCCTCCAGAGACAGGGTGACATCGAGAAAGTGACTCCCACTAGAGTGAATGAGTTTGGAAAAGTTTTTCCCAATAATATGCACTCTCCATGCTATACTAAAATGTATACATGTGGGTGGTGCTGTGGCCGTTTATAGTATATTCTCCATGTAAACTACATAAGGTGCCAGCACCACCAGCATGTATACAATAAAAGACACCACCAGACCACCAGCATGTACACCATAAAAGGCACCAGAACCAGGCTAGCATGTATACTATAAAAGACACCAACATGTATGCTATAAAGGAACCAGCACCACCAGCATGTATACTATAAAAGGCACCGGCACCAGGCCACCAGCATGTATACTATAAAAGGCACCAGCATCAGGCCACCAACATGTATACTATAAAAGGCACCAGCATCAGGCAACCTTGCACAGTGGTTTGCAAAAGAATTCCCCCATTGGGGACTTTTACCTTTTTTCTTGCATTACAACCTGTGTGTAATGCATCAGCACCAAATAATCTAAGTTGGTGAACTGAAGTTACAAAAATATAGACACAAATTAAATTTATGGGATAAATAAAATAATATGTGCAAACGTATTCATCCCTTTTGCTAAGAAGCCCCTAAAATTTTTTGGTGCAAGCAATTACCTTCATAAGTCACATGCTAAGTGAAATCAAGTCCACCTGTGTGTAGTCTAAGTGTCACATGCTGTATATGTCAGTATATAGGCACTCTTTCTGATAAGCAAGAGGCATCACTAGCAAACACCATGAAGACCTAGGAGATCTTTAAATAAGTCAGGGACAAAGTTATTGACAAGTACAGGGTTGGGTTATAAAAAAAACAATCCGACCTCTGATGATCCCCCGGAGCACCATGAAACCCATTATCATTATCAAATGAAAAAAAACGTGGTACCACAGTCAACCTGCCAAGAGAGGGACATCCACCAAAACTCTGAGCCTGGAAAAGCAGGGCATTAATCAGAGAGGCAGCACAGAGACCATACTTAATATGCAGAAAAAAGAGAGAGGACAGCACCTCCAAAAATCATACAATGCTCTAATGCCACTAGGCATAAATATATATAACTGAACATGAGGTTCTTAGTTTAACATCCTGATCAGACTGTATGATGCCCACTGCCAAGTCACAGCAAACCTCGTAGTGGGTCCTACCGCCCTAATGGAGCAGAGCCGTGCACCGACCACCGCCAGAGCGGCAATGCACCAGCAGAGCAGGCGCCCGGTGTCTCCAGACCGCGCTGCTCTACGAGCACAAAACCACAGCAACAATGGCCGCCAAACAGCACCAACACCAAATGAAAGGACTCCCCATTGCCCCCACGGAGTGGAGCCGTGCTCCGACCACCACCATAGTGTTAATGCAGCGGCACGGCAGATGGCCTGGTATCTCACAGCACCCATGCTGCAAGACAGAGTCCCCATGACTCCAGACCGCGCCGCCCCACCAGCACAGAACCACAGCAACAATGGCCGCCACACAACACCACACCAAATGTGAAGAGTCAAGAAACTCACCTCCATCAAGCTCTTCAGTGAGAGCAGAAATGGGCTAGACATATTACTTTGCAGTCTCCTGCTAATTAAAATCACCTGTTCCATCTGGGACGAGTGCACATCCAAAGAAAAGAAAGGACAGATCATGCGATATGCAGAAAAAAGAGAAAGGACAGCACGTCCAAAAATTATACAATGATCTAATGCCGCTAGGCAAAAATATACATAACTGAACATGAGGTTCTTAGTTTAACATTCTGATCAGACTATATGAAGCCCACTGCCACCTCACAGCAAACCTCATAGTGGGTTCTACCGCCCTAACGGAGCGCAGCACAGAGACCATAGTTAATCTTGAAGAAGCGGCAGAGTTCCCAAGCAGAGACAGGAGTATCTGTCCATATTACCACAATACGTTGTACACTCGATAGAGGTGGCCTTTATGGAAGAATGGGCAGAAAAAAAGCTTTTGCTTTCACACAAGAATTGTAAGGTTCATTTTGAGTTTGCCAAAAGACATGTGGGAGACTCCCTGAATGTATGGAGGAAGGTGCTGTGGTCAGATGAGACCAAAATTGAACTTTTTGGCCACCAAGGTAAACAGCATGTCTGGCGCCAAATGAACAAAGCGCATCACCCAAAGAACACCATCCCCTCAGTGAAACATGGTGGTGGCAGCATCATGCTGTGGGGATTTTTTTGGTATCAGGGACAGTGAAAATTGTCTGAGTCTCCTTTGTGTGAGTTCTCCTTCAATAGAAGTCTTCAAACAGAGGCTAGACAGACATCTGTCTGGGATGATTTAGCAAATCCTGCTTTGAGCAGGGGGTTGGACCAGATGGCCCAGGAGGTCCCTTCCAACTCTACGATTCTATTCTATGATTCTATAAGTCAAGGGGAAGATAGATGGTGCAAAATGTAGGGATATTCTTAAGCAAAATCTGTTTCAGTCTGTTGGTGATTTGAGATTGAGATGGAGGTTCACCTTCCCAGAAGAAAATAACCCAAAGAATACTGCTAAAGCAACACTCTGGTGGTTAAGGGGAATCTTTTATATGTTTTGGAGTGGCCTAGCCAAAGCCCAGACCTTAATCCAATTGAGAATCTTTGGTCAGACTTGAAGATTGCTGTTTACCAGAAATCATCTAACTTGATGGAGCTGAAGCAGTTTTGCCTTACGGAATGGGCAAAAGTCCCAGTGACAGAATGTGGAAAGCTCATAGAGAGTTATTCAAAGCAACTTGCAGCTGTAATTGTCGCAAAATGAGGCTTTACAAAGTACTGATTTCAATGAGAGTTGCTTGTAGGATTGCTAAAGAGGCAAATCAGAACCCCCACTTGACGACAAAATACCTTTACAAAGATTTAGCAGACTTTGGAGTTGTGGTACATTGTTCTCCTGTTAAGAAACATGCACAAATATTGCCTTCATGGAAGAGTCAACAAAAGAAAACCTCTCCTGTGTCCTCACCATAAAATTCTTCTTCAGAAGTATGCAAAAGAACATGTAAGCAATCCTAATGCATTTTGGAAAAAATCCTATTGACCGATAAGGTTAAAATAGAATTCTTTGGCTACAATGATCAAAGGAATTTGTGGAGAAAAAGGGGCACAGAATTTCAAGAAAAGAACATCTGTCCTACCTTTAAAATGAAACCTGTCAGCAGGATTGTGCACAGTAGCCTACATACAGTGTCAGGTCGGCGCCGCTATGCTGATTAAAATTATACCTTGGTTGATGAAATCCATCTTGTGGTTGTGGTTAAATTACAAATTGTATGTGAATAAATGCCTCCAACCTTTGGTCCCTAAAGCTGGCTGTATACAAGATAGCTGTTGGCTGAGCAGATCTCTTTCCTGAATTACCTATATATATGAACGTTCAGCCCAGCTGTTTACATGTTCTGAGAGGGGTGAATAATATGTCTGATAACTCTGCCAGTACTTATCATCCCTGAAAACAAAAGGGTAGTCTGTTCACTACTATCGGTTACTTAAAGGGGTATTCCTATCGCCAAGATCCTATCCCAATATGTAGTAGGTGTAGTAATATTAATATTAGCAAATACCTCCAATTAGAAATGTAATGTAGTTCTGATTTGTTATGTCTCTTTCCTCATATGCAGGGCATTGCAGGACCTTAGGTATCCATGGTTACGACTGTTATAGTGACAGTTAGTTAGCTAGTTGCTAGTGTTCATAACCATGGATACCTAAGGTCCTGCAATGCCCTGCATATGACGAAAGAGACATAGAGAATCTGAAGGACTATATTGCATTTCTAATTGGAGGCATTTGCTAATATTAAGATTATTACATCTACTACATATTAGGATAAGATCTTGGAGATGGGAATACCTCTTTAAGGCAGTTTTCCACTGAACCCCAATAGCTGTAAAACAGAGCAGGTATTTACCCTCCATGGTTCCAGCGCCGGCTCCCTGTCACTGCTTGTGTCTCTGTTTTTCTTTCTCTGCAGTGATGATGTCACATCGACTGTGCACATAACCACTGTAACTGATATAGACAAGCATGAGTTGCTGAGACCGGTGATTGGCTACAGAGGTGATGTTCGCTGTCGATGTGATGTCACCACTGCAGCCAAACTACCAAGGCCCGAGCAGACGTAGGGGTCCAGTACTGGACCTGGAAGGGAGAGTATCAGCGCTGTTTATTATTTTAGGTGCTTTACAGAGTTTGAGGACTACTTTCCTGAAAGTGGAAAACCTCTTTGAAAGATAATTTTGAATAGAGTGCTTAGCGTTATAATCTTTTAAGCTTTGAAACAAGTCCTGCCAAAAAGGAGGCAGTAGGTTGAGTGGTAACACTAGAGTACTTGTAATAACTTTGGCTGGCTTGCTGAAAAAACAAAAGCCCAATATTTCCTTCTATGATTGATCCAGAGAAGACTTAGGGCTTGCATTGAATCATCCAGAATGGAAATGTTGATGCTGGATTTGTTTGTTAAGGACAATGATTTTGCTCCTTACATCTTAACATATCAAAAATTCCCATTTGCTCCACTGTTACTTTGACTGTCAAGCTGCAGTCAATTATAACACTAACGGCTTTTTGCTGCGCCTCTCCGACTGCTATTTGCTCTCTCCATATTGCTTGTTAATAGACCATCAATAAAATTACAATAAGATAAACTAATGCATCCGAAACGAAAAAAAAAGCAAAAAAAAAAACATAAATGTATCTCGCTAATTCCTCATTAAAGATGCATCTACTATTTGATTGCTGAATATTGGCTAATTAAGATTATATAGATGCATTTTGATTGTATAATTATGTGCACTGACATTTTTGTTCGTGCATGCCAGAAAATATATACGGTACTTAATGAAGCAGCTATAAATGAAGAACAGGACAAAAAACAAAACACGAGCATTAAAGAGAAGGGATGAGGGCTGTAAATGCTGAAATATCAACAAGATACATTTACAGATCTTAATAAAATATTGTTATTATGTTTTATTTATGCAACTTTACATACAACACTGTGCTTTATATTTCATAACAGGGATTGTAATTACACAGAGAGGGCGGCTCTGCCTGGATGAAATCACGATCTATAAGCTACTGCTTTATTTATGTTTTACCATGATCATAGACTTACTATTTTATAATGACTCCATAGACTAAAGTTAGTGTGGTAAAAAAAACTGTGTATGATCTGCTGCAAATATAATATACTACAATTTTTGCTTTTTTGACCTTTTTTTCAGAGAATATGAATGATAACACCAAAACTTTTTCTCCACTCATGGTTAGTGGTTGGTTGAAGCCATTTATTGTCAAACTTACTGTGTTTTTTCTTTTTAATTCATAATGACAATCCAAAACATCCAAATGACCCTGATCAAAAGTTTACATACCCTGGTGATTTTGGCCTGATAACATGCCCAGAAGTTGACACAAATGGGTTTGAATGGCTACTAAAGGTAACATCCTCACCTGTGACCTGTTTGCTTGTCATCAGTGTGGGCGCATAGAATCTGAGTGAGTTTCTGGGATCCAGACAGACTCTTGAATCTTTCATCCAGCCACTGACGTTTCTGGATTGTGAGTCATGGGGAAAGCAAAAGAATTGTCAATGGATCTATGAGAAAAGGTAGTTGAACTGTATAAAACAGGAAAGGGATACAAAAATATATCCAAGAAATTGATAATGCCAGTCAGCATTGTTCACACTGTGATTAACAAATGGAAAATCATGAGCTCTGTAAAAACAAAACCACGGTCAGGTAGACCACAAAAAATGTTGTCCACAACTGCCAGGAAAATTGTTCGGGATGCAAAGAAAAACCCACAAATAACATCATCTGAAATACTAGACTCTCTGAAAACTATCAGTGTGGCTGTTTCAAGATGCATAATAAGGAGGCACTTAAAGAAAAATGGGCTGCATGGTCGAGTTGCCAATACAAAGCTATTACTGCTCAAATGCCAAAAAGTATCTTGTTTACAATACACAGCACAGAGACAAGCCTCAAAACTCCTGGAACAAAGTAATTTGGAGTGATGAGGACAAAATTGAACTTTTTGGCCACAACCATAAATGTTACATTTGGAGAGAGGTCAACAAGACCTATGATGGCAGGAACACCACTCATACTGTAAAGCATGGAGGTGGATCCCTGATGTTTTGGGGATTTGAGAGCTACAAAGTCACAGGAAACTTGGTCAAAATTGAAGGAAAGATGAATGCAGTACGTTATCAGCAAATACTGGAGGAAAATTTACAATCATCAGCCCGGAAGCTGCGCATGGGATGTACTTGGACATTCCAAGATGACAACGATCCAAAACACAAGGTCAAGTCAACCTGTTATTGGCTACAGCAGAACAAAGTGAAGGTTCTGGAGAGTGGCCATCTCAGTCTCCTGACCTCAATATCATTGAGTCTCTCTGGGGAGATTTCAAGAACATAGTTCATGCTAGAGAGCCCAGGAATTTACAGGAACTGGAGGCTTTTTGCCAAGAAGAGGTGGCAGCTTTACCATCTGAGAAAATAAAAAACCTCATCCATATCTACCACAAAAGACTTCAAGCTGTCATTGATGTTAGAGGGGGCAATACACGGTATTAAGAAATGGGATATGTAAACTTTTGATCACGGTCATTTGGATGTTTTGTAAATGGCTTCACCCAACTAACCATGAGTGGAGGAAAAGTTTGGTGTTATCCCTGTTATAGTGGGGTATCGACTGTAAAATACAGGTGTCTCCTGCACATCTACTGTGCGTCACCATAACTGACTTACACACTATCGGTGGTTTACATTAAAGGGGTTCTTTGGTTAAAACAAGTTATCACTAATCCACTGGCTCCATAGGATAATTGATCGTTTAGGTCCAACCATTAGAAACTGCACCATTTTATTCCCATTTTGAAATGGAGCGGCAGGTGGGATGTCTAGCCACAGCTCCATTCAATGTCTTTGGGTATTCCAGAAAAAAATAAGAGCAGTGCTCACTTCCACTGAGTGGGTCTTTGTATATAGTGTCAGTGTACAGGTAATACAGTGATTGCCAGTAACATTATACACAGGAGCTCTGTATATAATGTATAGTGTACAGGTAACAGTGACATTATATACATGAGATTTGCATATAGTGTAAGTGTACAAGTAATACTGTGATATCACTGGTGACATTGTACACAGGAGCTCTGTAAATAGTATATAGTGTATAGTGTGCAGATACATGTAATTCACTGACTCACCAGTGACATCTGTAGTTGAAGTCCATCATCTTCGCTTTTCTTCCTCATCCAGCACAGACCGCCATCACTTCTTCCAGCCAGGACTCGTCTCTGCAAAAAATAACACACAGTCATCAATAGCTGATCGCTCCACAGCACATTGCCTACTTTTTCCCCAACTTCTACAGTACATCAGATGAAGAAAAAAAGCGACGTAGTGCCATCCTGCACAGTAAAAGGACCCCCCTTTTGTTCCCTCCATGGAAAACAGTTTCCTAAAAAGTAAATTATATTACAGTAGTAATAATGTCCCTAATTGGACCCTAATGAAATTATTCTTCCCACTTATCACCATAAAATAATATAGCATGTTCCGCATTCTGGCCCCAAAACAGTAATTAAGTAGATCATCCTGGCCCCCTTACTTAATAATCTCGCACAGCCTGGTACCCTGTATTTTATAATATGCCCCAGACTGGCCCCCTATGTCCCTCGCCCAGCCTGGCCTCCAGATATCCTTCCTACCCTCCCAGCTATCCATACTGGCCCCCATATGTCCCTTGTCCTTGCCCCTCATATATCTATTCTGGCCCCCATATATCCATCCTGATCCCCCATATATCCATCCTGCCCCCTCCATATATCCATCGTGGTCACTTGTCCTGCCCCCCATATATCCAACCTGGCTCCCCCATATATCCATCCTGGCCTCTCCATATATCCATCCTGGTTCCCCCATATATCCATTCTGGTTCCCCCATATATCAATCCTGGCTCCCTGATATATCCATCCTGGCTCCCCGATATATCCATCTTGGCCCAGCAATATATCCATCCTGGTCCCCCCCATATATCCAACCTGGTCCCCTCATATATCCATCCTGGATCCCCTATATATCCATCCTGTTTCCCCCATATATCCATCCTGGCTCCCCATATATCTACACTGGCCCCCCCGTATATCCAGCCTGGCTCCCATATATATCCATTCTGGCTCCCTCATATATCCATCCTGGCTCCTCAATATATCCATCCTGGCCCCCCAATATATCCATCCTGGTCCTCTCCATATATCCATCTTGGCCCCTCCATATATCCATCCTGGATCCTCCATATATCCATCCTGACCCCTCCATATATCCATCCTGGATCCCCCATATATCCATCCTGGCTCCTCCCCTATATATCCATACTGTCTCCCCCATATATCCATCCTGGCTCCCCCATATATTAATCCTGGATCCCCCATATATCCATCCTGGTCACTCCACATATCCATCCTGGCCCTTCCACATATCCATCCTGGCCCCTCCATATATTGATTCTGGTTCCCTCATATATCCATCCATCCTGTCTCCGTATATATCCATGCTAGCCTCCCATATATCCAGCCTTGTCTCCCCCATATATCCATCCTGGCTCCTCCATATAGCCATCCTGGCCCCCCCATATATCCATACTGGCCACCCTTATATTCATCCTGGTTCCCCCATATATTCATCCTGCGCCCTCCATAAATCCATCCTGGCCCTCTATGTATATCTCACTCTAAAGAGAATACTGAATTCAAAGGAGGTACTGCAATAGAATGCCAACATTGTAACAAGTCATTTTGAAAAAAATGTTTTCCTCCCAAATATTCCATACTCAAATAATATTGGTATTATTGAAAGATAGAAGTGTTTAGGAACAACAGCAACTCAGCTACAAAATAGACACCATGCAAAGTTGCTCAGTGCTGACACCAATTGTTAGGCGTCAGGTTCCTGTAGCTGCACAGTGGGAATCCAGAGCCTTGCATCCAGTGGTCTCCCATTCTCCACCGACCGCTCAGGAGCCTGCACAGGAATCTCGGCATCCCAGACGCTCTGCTCAGACCAGCTCCATAGAACTGGTTGTTGCTTTCACCTCTGGGTCAGCAATAGCAGGCCAGGCTGTCCTTCAGCAAGCCAGTCCAGAGGCTAAGTCCTCTCGTCCCGCTACTGGGCATGCTCACGAGACGATCTCCTATTGGAGATCGAGAGTCACGTGCTCAGGTCCTTCTCCTGATCTGATTGGTCCATCTCAGAGATCTGGAAGGTCATGGCAGCGCACGGCTATAAAAGGCCCACATGGCCGCTCGGCCATGCGCTAGTATAGACTCTTCTTGCTAGATGTGTGAATGGTGATGGATGTATGATTCTGGTGACTGACTTATTTAAGATTCCCCTCCCTCTGATATTACGCATGTGGATAGGGAACCATAGAAAGAGTCAGCGCCAGTCAGTGGCAAACCTTAGGCCACTGTGCACACCGCACCTCTACACTAGCGTCCAGTGGTGTCACGTCTCTCACGGCACTATCGCATAGCGGCTGTGTCTGCCGCCGTGCTGCATTCAGCAGCACTTACCGACGTCCGCAGTAGCGACACCGCACACACGGTATGTCTAGACGGACACCGTCCCCTGTCTTGGACCCTGTCCTGTGACCTGATACCGTGCGTGTAATATCACTGAGACCTGTGAGTCTAACAGGCTCGGTGTTTATGTTTATGTTACAGCGCCACTGCGAGTTAACAGAGTCCACTCTGCACACATCGGGTGGCGTTGAACTCGTGCGCATTATACCGCCATATAGCGTTTCTGCCATTGTCTAGCAGCGGTTTTACACCTACTGCACGGTGGACCCCGGGCGGCGAACGCACTTTCTATTATTTAATATTTAGTGCATTCCGTCGTCTCTAACACCAATTTTGCCAAAGAGTTGCCAACGCTCTGCTGATTCCATAACAGCTGAGCTCCAAACCTCCTCAAGCATTAACATCAGCACAAAAAATATATGCTGGGAACTTCATGGCATGGGTTTCCATGTTGGAGCAGCTGCACGCAACCTTACTCCACCCAACACAAAGCCTAGTGTCAGAGTTGTGTAAAGCAGCCACCACTGGACTCTGAAGCAGTGAAAATATGTTCTGCGGCGTGAAAAAGCAAGTGTCTCTGTCTGATGAATGAGTCTGGGTGTTGCAAATGGAAGGAGAAAATTACTTGCCTACCTACATTATGTCAACTATAAAGTCTAGTAGAGAAGGATCATTGTGAAGTTCCCTAGTGAAGGCTTCTTCATGATGTCGCCCACGTAGTCTTCAGACCAATCTCCAGCTATCAATGCATCCAAGATAAAAGCAGGACTCAATAATTAAGGGGACAGACCCTCATTCCAACCATAATAATCTTGGAGAGTGGTGGCTTAATTTTAGTGAAACACCTTTGTGGGGGAACGTCACACCAGTGCTACTACTGGGATTTTGATTTGAGGGTTACATAATCTACAGTCGCTGGATTCATTTAATATTCATTCCAGGAATACTAATAGCTCACTGTTACATTGACTTGGTGGTGGAACCAGTGCTACCACCATTTCTCCAAAGTGTATCAGGAGCCATTTTTTTTAACACAATACCAGGCCACACGTTACTCGTGCCACTATGAGCAGCCTGTGTGGCCTAAACGTGGTACCATGGCCTGCAGCGTGTTCAGACTAGTCTCCCATTGAGCACATCTGAGATGTCATTGGTTGACAGTTGCACAGGGAGCTGCCAGCAGAGGATCTTGATGATTTGCCCAAGTGCATTCAGCGTAGCAGAACATAACACAGACAATCATTAAATCTAAAAAAAACAACTATTTCTACACATTTTGTCCTTTTTTTATTAGTTCTCTTCCCATCTATGTAGGTTTGGTGTCATCTCTTGAAACATCTGTGTTTACTTTAGCAAATATTTTTACAAAATATTTCGTAAAATTAATGTATTTTTCCCCCTGGATATAAAAATAGAACTAAAAAATATATAACAGACGAAACTGGATTACATTTTCCATGCACACATATTTCTAAATATCATTTTTCAGCAAACAGTTTGAAACATAGAATTTTCTTGGTAGAATTTGTTTGTTGTAAATGGAGTACGAGATTAACAGAGCAGGTTTGAAAGAATCACACATTCATGGTGATTTACAGTTTGTCAGGTTCATATCAGATGGCAGTGAAACTGTAGAAGTTGCCAACAGTCAGTACTGAATTATAAGCAGACTAGTGCTCAAATATGTGCCAGGGGATGAATATTTTACCAAAAGAGAAGACTGTGCTCAGCAAGGCTTGAGCGAGAATACACCCGAGATGCTTACAGAGGAGGTTTTACATTATGTTCAGGATTTTTTGAAAGTTAGATTTATATCTTCTTTTTTTTTGCGTTTGAACAGAAAACTCAAAAGTGACTTAGAATAGAAATAAACAATAGTAACCAGCACATAAATTATTAACGGTTATAGCAAAAAGAGAGCGATGACACTGAAATCCAATTCACAAGAAAGTTACAAAATTAAAAAATAAAAAAAAGTGATGATATATTTGTTTCCTTCAGGGTACCTTAAAATACAGGCAATTCTCAGTAAATCAGCTGGAAATATCCATTTGTTTTATTTCATAGGCATGGTTACATTTAGTTCAACAGACACATCAATGGACACAGTTACACATTTAGGCTGGGGTCACAGGACCTATTTTCTCTCATCTGGGAAAATTGGTCCAATTTTGCTAATACACTCTTTTCAGACTCTGATCTGAGTTTGATCAGAGTGTGATCATAGTGTAATAAAATTTTCTTGGCAAAGAGGAAAAAAAAGTTTCTGCATATTCGACATGCAGTGTGTCTGTCATTTTCCACGGAGCAATAAAAATGAATGGCCAAGTGCCATCTGATTATCAGAGGCAAATCCTGCATGCTGTGTTTTTTTGCTTGGACTGGATCGGTTTAAGGAAAAAATCGAACATGTGCACTGTCCCATAGAATAACATAGGGATGAGTGCTATCCATCAAAGCAGATAGCACTTGTCCGATTATGATAGTCTGCACGAGCCCTATTACTGTCTTATAGCGTAAACTTGGACCTGGCAATTACAAATAGTGGCACATTTATTACTGTGGAGGAATTTATCAAAACTGACTTTACCCTCTTGATATGGTGAAGTTAAGAGATCCTATTTTAAAAAGAGGTACGTTACCATTAATTAATTTGACTCGCCTACGAGCTGTTTGTTAAAAAGAAAAATAAATATATGCTACCTATTAGCTGGCATGGATTCACGCTTCAATTTACACCAGTTTCCTTTATGATTGGCACCCAAAAAAAAAGCGCAACTCATGTAATTTGTGGTGCAACTACCGTGCATGAGCTTAGCTAGGTTCTGATGAGTGTATGCAAGATTGTCTGATTTTATGCAGAAAAAAACCCTGATTTTCCTTTTGCATTGTCATCCGTTTGGAATGTGAATGTGCATTTTGTACATTGGGTATCTGGTTTTTGCTTGAAAAACATAATAAATCATAAAAGTACAAATACAGTTTTCTTCTATAATAATTGCAATGGATGTGTACAAAATGAATAACATACGTGGCAACCTGTACGTGATCTATTTCCTTGTACGCACATTGACCTATAATGAGCAAGTCTGATCCAAAATACCCTGCCGCAACACATCAGACTCTCACCATCAACGGAAACCTTCAAGAAGAACCTGAAGACTCACCTGTTCCGACAAGCCTACAGCCTGCAATGGTCCTCGGTCTACTGAACCACAGCACGACCTGCTCTACCCTCTCCTACTGTATCCTCACCCATCCCTGTAGACTGTGAGCCCTCGCGGGCAGGGTCCCCTCTCCTTATGTACTTGTGTGTCCCTTGTCTTACACATGTTTATTATACCTGTCTATATTTCCCCTTTTCACATGTAAAGCGCCATGGAATAAATGGCGCTATTATAAATGCATAATAATAAAAAAAAAAATAATAAAAAATAAATACGAATCAAAGTAGCACACGTTGCACATTTTTATTTTACGCACAGCCTATGTGTGTAAAACTGCTACACTGACATGCATTGGTCCACGGGCTGTCCATGTACTACCCATTTTGCAATGGACAGCATATGGATGTTTAATACACTTGCGTGAATGAGCCCTTAATGTAAGCTAATATTTTTAGTCATAATGGTTATTGGATCAAAAAATCGTGCTCATGGTGTGCCAAATATATGGTGTCTAGAAAAGTGATAGCAATTATATAAAAACAGATAGCTGCTAGAGAGCTGATTGCAATTATATAATACTAGATTATGGCCCGATGCTATCACATCGGGGGGATGCGATAGCATCACACCTCTTGCCATGTTAACCCTCAACACACACACTCCTTTCACCTTTCACCATCTCCACTCACTCTTTCACTCCACATACGACCCCTTCTCTCACTCCGTCTCTCATACTCACGCCGTCATCGCCGCTGTTCCACGATCCCCGACATCTTCTCCCGCCGACGCCATCCTGGATCCCGTCGTCGTCCTCGCCGGCGACATGTTCTTGCGGCGACGCCATCTTGAGTATCGCGGGATTTCGCCGATCCAAAATAGCGTCGCCGCAGGATCATGTCGCCGGCGTGGATGCCGTCGGGATCCAAAATCGCGTCGGCGAAATCTCGCGAGATTTCGCCGACTCCATTTTGGATCCCGGCATCCTCCACGCCGGCGACATGTTCTTGCGGCGACGCCATCTTCAGTATCGCGGGATTTCACCGATCCAAAATGGCGTCGCCGCAAGAACATGTCACCGGCGTGGAGGACGTCTGGATCCAGGATGGCGCCGGCGGAAGAAGATGTCGGGGATCGTGGATCAGCGGCGATGACGGCGTGAGTATGAGAGACGGAGTGAGAGAAAGGGTTGTATGTGGAGTGAAAGAGTGAGTGGACGTGAGTGGAGATGGTGAAAGGTGAGAGGAGTGTGTGTGTTGAGGGTTAACATGGAAAGAGGTGTGCGGTGACGTCACCGGTTACAACTGGACGGAAGTTGTTACAACCGGAAGCTGCTTAGGGCATTTATTATTATAGATTCCACATGTTTTAAAGAAGTGTGCAGTTTTTTAAGGGTAAAATATTGGTGTATATATATCCAAACCAGTCAAGTGGTGGTGGAAGGAAGTGGAATCTGCAAGGGCATGACTTAAAAGTTGTAGGAGATTTCTCGCTGATAAATTTTCTCATAATACCAAGGACACTTTCTTAAAGGTTATGAAAATACAGACATGTCAGCCTAACCATCCTCTTGGAAAACAATATCTGATATTCTTAGCTTTATTATATATCATATTTGTATTTTATAAATATAATTTAGCTCTATTTTTATATTTATATTGTATTTAAAATACTCTGTACTGGACTAAATGTGATATAATATACTGAGCAAAAATGACTTTAGAAATAGATCTATATATACTGTAGGTTTCTAATAATTAATTTCACATCAGCTTTTATCTTCCTATTTCTACTTATATATCAAAACTGTTCCTGAGAAAGTACCGGGGAACTTACTGCAGTGCTTTTTAGAAAGGAATTATTAAGACATGGGCACTTTTATGCAACTACATGTGAAAATGAATTAAAATAGGTCATAAATGAACATTTATGTAATTCCAACTATACTGCTTCTATCTGGGCAGTCAACCATTTATATCGACTGCTATGCAAAAAAAAGACTGCTATACCGTGACATGGCTATAGGGAGACTGACTGACACTTACTGAGTGAGTGTGTCTATTTGTGCTCAGCTTATTAGATGGACCTGCACATTGCTATACACTCTGAACACCAGATGGCACTATGCTGGGTAATTTATTGACATAACTCTTTACTCGGTCATTTTTAAAGGCGTTTTCCAGGCTTGGGGTTCAAGTCTACAGTCATTCCATGTGAATCCTCACAGCACGTGCTCAAAGTGTGCGCTATGCTAATAAGATTCTCCGATTTTCAGTGTCAGGATCGGGCTGTCATGTGACAGAAAGTATGCAATTTGCATACCTTTAGGCTGGTTTCACATTTGCGTTTTTTTTGCACTGCGTTTTTGCGCATACGTGCGCATGCGTTTTTCCCCCTATATTTAACATGGGTGCGCATATGTGCGCGTTGGCATGCGCACGTATGCGTTTTTTGTGCGCTGCGTTTTTTTATGGTGTGCGTCCTTAATTTCCAGACACTACATCTTGCATTTTTTAGTCTGCTCAACCACTTAAAAAAAAACGCATGCGCACGTATGCGCAAAAAATTACCATTGTGGTCTATGGGTGCGCATATGTGCGCATTGGCATGCGCATGTATGCGTTTTTTTGCGCACGTGTTTTTTTGGTGTCCATTGGTTAGACTAGTTAAAAAAATCCCCACCTAAAAAAACTTCATGTCTATATAAAAGGAGGTGTCTGCCAGCACTGTACCATAACTATAGAGACAGCCTGGAGAGCAGCAAGACTGCAAAAGATGACCCCATTTTCAACTCCAGCCTCAGCGGCAAGAATGTGAGTATTATTACATCTAAAAATGTATGCCTGTCCTTTTAAATTGTATATGTACTAATGCTTTGTATTATTTTTACATGCAGTATGTCTTCGGAATCGGAATATTCACCATCCCGGCAGGAACTGGTGCAAGCAGACCGTGAGGTGATTATTTTCGTGCGTTTGGTAAGTATATCTGCTGCTTCACAAAATCTCTAACATTTGTTGTTTTTTTCAGACATCGTCTTCTTCAGCAGACGCGACTAGTGAGGGCGAACAGCATGAGCAGCCAAGCCAAGTCCCGGTGGTGATACGGAATGTAAGTATCAAATGATTTGTAATGTTCTTTATTTTTTATCTTCTATATTTCCTCTTTTCTGGATCTTTTTTGTAACTTTTTATTCACACAAAATTCAAATATTCTAATGAATGTGTTTTGTCTAGGTTCCACAACGGGATGAAGACGTCTACCTGGATAATGAGCACCTCTGCCTGGTCCAGGAGCGTGCCCCATTGTGGGACAGCCATGACCCGGTGGCTATGGAATGAGGTGGCCGCAGCATTGATGGATGGCTGGGACAGCGCCACTGCATCTTCCAAAAAGGCGTTTAGTAAGTATTTCCCTGCTCTGTTATGCCGCAGTGACTATTGTCCTTGATGGCACTGTTGGGTTTCATGCTAGATATATTCTAGCAGGAAACCCAACAGTGTCATGTGGCTCAACAGTGACTGCTTTGGGTATTGTATTGCTGTATTGTGCTGCAGTGACTATTGTACTTGATGGCACTGTTGGGTTTCGTGCTAGATATATTCTAGCACGAAACCCAAAAGTGTCATCTGGCTCAACAGTGACTGCTTTGGGTATTGTATTGCTGTATTGTGCCTCATTAACTCTTGTTCGTGATGGCACTGTTGGGTTTAGTGATAGCATATGTCGTGCATCATACACAATTGTTAAATGTTGCTTGTTTGTTTTTCCAACAGTGGACAAAGTCCGAACATGTTGGCGCTCGATCAAGGACCGCTTCAACAGTGATGTTCGTGCTGAGGGCTAGGTTCGCAGTGGTTCTGTGTCAAGGACAAGAACAAGATACCGGTACTATCAAGCGTTGCAGTTCCTAAGACCGGTCCTTGCCACCAGATCGTAAGTATTATAATTTTTTATTTTTATTAATCTGTGTTTTTCTAATCCACAGCTGATGCTTCTTGTAAAGGCATGATAGTAATGATTTTACTTTCTTCCACAGCACCTGGAGCAGCACCCTGCAACCTGGCCCTGGAGCGGTCCTTCATCGGACGACCTCGGACCAATCTCAGCCATCCGACAGCCAGGAAGCACCTTGCACGTCATCAACACAAACAGCTGCTGACCAGGAAGCTGGTCAATCAGGTGTTCCCCTGTCCCAGGTCTCTGCCACTGGTTATGCTGGCACTACCCGCCAGTGGCAGAGGGCCTTGGACAGGAATGTCTTGTCCGAGTTTATGTACTTGAGCGAGGCCTTTAATGCCAGCCTCAAGTCGCTGTAAGACAGAGTGGAAAGCGGTTTTTCACTCATGGAACGTGGTTCTAACCACATGGAACACCGCTTCCATTCTGTTGAACAGCGCCTTGACCATCTGGAGGCCGACCTCAACAGACGAGCACACCATTTTTTTATGTAAGATTGAAAAGGGCATGGCGGAACACCTTAGTCCTGAGCAACAGCTGAGTGTGCTGCAGGCCTGCTACAATGCTTTCTTGCAGGCTATGCAGCATAATCGGTACGGGCAGCAGTCAGTAGTGTCATTTCCAACTGTGCCACCATTGACTCGCTTCACCTCACTACCGACTTGTGCTGCATACCACTGCATGGACACCTCTACTCAAAGCCAGGACACCCACCATTACACCACCACAAGTCTGAGTGCTGCTGGTCACTTCACCGACACCACCATGGCAAGCGCTGCTCCTGTCTGGAGCACCACCGCCACCCCCATGCATGTTTGGAGCACAGCCACAGTAACCACTCCACAAACGTGGAACAGCCCTGCCGCAAACACTACAACATGTACTATCCCTGCTACCACCACTCCGCAAACCTGGACCATCACTGCCGCCACCAGTCCTCCTGCAAGGACGAGCACTGCCACCACCACCACAGAGCATCAGCAGCAGCCACAACAGCAGCAGCAGCCACAGCAGCAGTAGCATGCACAGCAGCAGGCACAGCAGCAGCCACAGCAGCAGATGGGGGACCCACATTCCTTATTTGCCCCAAGTTCCAGGCGGCACCAACAATCAAGGCGGGCATTGGGCCCAAGTAGGTCCAGGCAGGCCAGTTTAAGGAGACAAACAGTTAGGACCACTGTAGCTGAACCTCTGTCCTCTCCTCCTAGTGTGTCTAGTTCTATTCCCATAACTGGACTCCCTTCCCCCACAAGTTTTGTTGCCCCTTCCCCTAGAACACCTTCATCGACTATAAGCTGTTCATCTTCACTGCACACCCCCAACTTGCAACCATCTGCCCCCAAACGCAGAAAAAAATAAAGATCTCCTTCCACGTCTTGTCTACCATTTCTCACACGCTTCTTCTAGGTCTCCCTTGGTACGGACTCATGAGCCAACCCTGGACTTGCGGTCGGGCGATATACTCCGTTGGGGACCGTTCTGTCAGGAGAAGTGCCTGTTGCCCGTCCATCCGATGAACTTTGCCTGTCCGTCCCCGACACCTACAGGTCTGCTGTCGGCTTACTGGTCCTTTGCAGATGTCTTCGACAAAAAGGAGGTCGAGACTCTGCCCCTCCATCGGCCATATGACTGTCCGATTGACCTCATTCCTGGTTCTACGCCACCCAGGGGTAGAATATATCCACTATCCCCTGCTGAAACCCAAGCGATGTCTGAGGATATCCAGGAGAACCTTGCGAGAGGTTTTATCCGTAAGTCCTCCTCGCCCGCAGGAGCGGGATTTTTCTTTGTCAAAAAGAAGGACGGCTCCCTCCGTCCTTGCAAAGATAACCAAGGCCTGAACGATATCACGGTCAAGAACAAGTACCCATTGTCATTGATCCCGGAGCTCTTTGACCGGCTTAGAGGAGCTCAAATTTTCACCAAACTGGATCTTCGTGGGGCCTACAACTTGATCCGCATTCGTTCCGGTGATGAGTGGAAGACCACCTTTAACACCAGAGACTGTCACTACGAGTACTTGGTCATGTCCTTCGGCCTCTGCAATGCCCCAGCGGTGTTTCAGGAGTTCGAGAATGACGTCTTCTGGGATATGCTGTACTCCTGCGTGGTAGTCTATCTGGATGACATCCTCATTTTTTCTGCAGACCTCTCCGCCCAGAGAAAGAACGTGCGTCAAGTCCTCCAGCGCCTGAGGGAGAACAGTCTTTATGCCAAGCTCGAGAAATGTGCCTTCGAGCAAACGTCCCTGCCATTCTTGGGGTACATTATCTCAGACTCAGGTCTACGCATGGATCCGGCAAAAGTGTCCGCCATCCTCGATTGGCCACAGCTCCATGGGGTGAAGGCAATCCAACGCTTCCTTGGTTTTGCGAACTACTACTGACAGTTCGTTCCTCATTTCTCCTCGTTGGTTCGCCCCATCTCGTCCCTTATCTGCAAGGGAGCTAACCCAAAGGCTTGGTCCTCTGAGGCTGAAGAGGCCTTCCAGTCATTGAAACAAGCCTTCACCGCTGCCCCGGCGCTTCACCGACCTGAGGTTAGTAGACCTTTCACTCTCGAGGTGGACGCATCCTCTACCGGGGCTGGCGCAGTCCTTCTGCAGAGATCCTCTTCTGGACGTTTTGTCACCTGTGGCTTCTTTTCTAAAGTATTTTCCTCCACTGGACAGAACTACTCCATTGGCGACAAAGAGCTATTGGCCATTAAATTGGCCTTGGAGGAGTGGAGGTACTTACTGGAAGGTGCCATACATCCATTCAAGATCTTCACGGACCATAAGAACCTGGTGTACATCCAGTCCGCACAGAGGCTCAATCCTCGGCAAGCCAGGTGGTCCCTATTCTTCACCCGCTTTGACTTTGAACTACATTTTCGGCCCGGCGATAAAAACGTTAGAGCAGATGCGTTGTCAGATCATTCCTGTCATCTGATGCAGAGGAAGAACCCTCTCATATCATTGATCCATCCAAAGTAATTACCGTGGCTCCTGTCAAGTTAACCACGTTACCTCTGGGAAGAACCTTTGTGGCTGAGAATAACCGAAAACGAGTGTTAAACTGGGGACATTCGTCCAAGATTCCCGGCCACGTTGGTGTCAAAAAGACTTTGGACTTAATCTCTCGCTATTATTCGTGGCCTTCACTCTCCCAGGATGTTAAAGACTTTGTGGCATCTTGCCCGTCCTGTGCCCAGAACAAGATACCCAGACAACCACCCTCCGGTCTTCTGCTCCCGCTTCCTGTTCCGTCGGCTCCATGGCAGCACATAGCCATGGATTTCATTACTGATCTGCCTTGTTCTTCCGGTTGTACTGTGGTCTTGGTGGTTGTAGACCGATTTTCAAAGATGGCCCACTTCATTCCTCTTCCCGGACAACCCTCTGCTACTGACTTGGCGAAGATCTTAATTTCCCATATCTTCAGGATTCACGGCTTCCCCCAGCACATTGTGTCAGACAGAGGGGTCCAATTCACCTCTCGGTTCTGGAGAGCTCTATGCGGACTCATGAAAGTGTCATTGGATTTCTCTTCCGCTTATCACCCCCAAACCAATGGGCAGGTGGAATGTACCAACCAGATCCTTACATCCTACCTCCGGCATTTTTCTAATGCTCATCAGAATGACTGGGTCGGGCTACTTCCTTGGACTGAATTCGCCTACAATAATCCCTCCAGTGAATCGTCTACCAAGTCTCCCTTCTTCATCGTCTTTGGACAGCATCCCAGTGTGCCTCTACTGGTACTTCCTGTCTCGGGGGTACCTGCTGCCGATTCTCTGTCTGTGGAGTTCTCCAGGGTATGGCAGGAGACCAAAACCGCTCTCGAGAAAGCACGGGACAGAATGCACCCATCCTGCATCAGAGATAAAGTAGGCCGCAAATTGGTCCCTCATTTGGCCAACTTCAACGGATGACCTGAGAGGGTGCTGAGTGAATTCAGGCAATGGGTTAGGAGCAGCATCATCGAGTTCAAAGGTCGGGTGCTCTTAAGCCATCACAAAATTATGTAGAACCACACACGCCTTCACCACCTCATCCACTGTTTCAAGTTTAAGATTAATGGCTGTGCCGAGAATTCGCCATCTGGAGACAAGAATCCCAAAACCATACTCTACGGTTCTTCTGGGCCTGGTCAGCCTGTAATTAAAGATTTTTTTGGTGTGGTCCAAGTCATGGCTGGAGTAGGGTTTCAGTAGGTTTGCGCACATTTGAAAAGCCTCATCCCCAACCATTACAAAGGGTAGTGGTGGAGCTTCGGTGTGGGGAAGAGACCGTGGCATAGGGAAATTATATTGGTTGCCATACAACCTACGGCCCATGTCTGAGTTTTTAAAAGCCTGGGAGTCATTACTACGGCCAAATGCTCCAATGTCCACTGCTACAAACATACATCCGGCATCCGCAATGGCCATGAGTACTATTGAAAAGTACTTTTTGTAATTATAGTACTCAGATCCAGTTCTTTTGGGTTTGATGATCCATATGTGTTTACCATCAACAGCTCCCAAACAGTTGGGGAAATTGCAGACTGTCCAGAATTTGTCAGCAATTTCCATCCCCTTTTCAGCGGTGGGCAGGGTCATTAATTCTGGACAAAGAACGTTCCAGAGAGCCCGGCAGGTGTCCGCAACAATTCCAGACAAGGTAGAGATTCCAATACGGTACTGGAAGTGTAGTGAAGATAGGGTCTCTCCAGTCGCCAGGAATCTGCGAAACAGAGAAAGAAGTAAAATTAATATTTCTGTATATGGTTTTTTAAAACTATAAAAAAAAAACTTAGTACATTCACGAAAAATAATTAGCCCAGGTTTTGAATAGTACATGTAAAAAAAAAACCATCAGACCACACCCTTTGGTTTTTAAATATTACGTACCGTAATGTCACCGGGAGCCGTTCCTCAGGAGGAATCGCACAACGGAGCTGTGTGTCCTGTCTCCGGATGGATTCTTGGACACGAGCAAGCAAATCCCTGAAGCATTCTTGGGACATCTGGATATAATCTGTAAATTTCTCTGGGTTTGCCTGTAGCTCACTGTAGAGGGTGTGGTACGCCCCACGGCTCTCCCGGAGTTCAACGATTGGATGTATCCACATACACCGCCGCTGCCGTCTTCACTGTCTCTCTCTCTTCCTTTGTTCATGGCAAGCAACTGCATATGCCCTAGCCATCGCGATGTCCAAATCCAATTTGAAGTGAAAACTCTTCCAGCGCAGATCCATGTTGACACGAGAAAAATCAAGCAAATGTCAAGAATACTGTAGACAGGGTCTATATATTAACATACCACACCGCCACTGACGTCACATTGGTTGTGTGTGTTGCAAGATTGTTATCTAGATTTTTTTTTGGTGAGGACAAACAATGTGCAAAAAAACGCAAATACACTAAAAACGCATACAAACGCTGCGTTTTTTTCCTGCATGCGCATAAAAATGCTTGAAAAAAACTCAGCGTTTGTATGCATTTTTTCATGCGTTTGTGTGCGCAAAAAACGCACCACAAAAAAAAACAAGTGTAAAAGTAGCCTTAGCCACATTCCAACTAGTTGTGTCCAGCCTCGCTCAATTCATTTGGATTATCTCAATGAGAATAACTGTTTAACGCCATATCAGCATGGGTTTATGAGGAGTCACTCCTGTCAAACCAATCTAATCAGTTTTTATGAAGAGGTAAGCTATAGACTGGACCAAGGTGAGTCATTGGACGTGGTATATCTTGATTTTTCCAAAGCGTTTGATACCGTGCTACACAAGAGATTTGTACACAAAATGAGAATGCTGGGTCTGGGGGAAAATGTGTGTAAATGGGTAAGTAACTGGCTTAGTGATAGAAAGCAGAGGGTGGCTATAAATGGTATATTCTCTAACTGGGTCGCTATGACCAGTGGGGTACCGCAGGGGTCGGTGTTGGGACCTATTCTCTTCAACATATTTATTAACGATCTGGTAGAAGGTTTGCACAGTAAAATATCGATATTTGCAGATGATACAAAACTATGTAAAGCAGTCAATACAAGAGAAGATAGTATTCTGCTACACATGGATCTGGATAAGTTGGGAACTTGGGCCGAAAGGTGGCAGATGCAGTTTAACAATGATAAATGTAAGGTTATACACATGGGAAGAAGGAATCAATATTACCATTACACACTGAACGGTAAACCACTGGGTAAATCTGACATGGAGAAGGACTTGGGGATCCTAGTTAATGATAAACTTACCTAGAGCAGCCGGTGCCAGGCAGCGGCTGCCAAGGCAAACAGGATCATGGGGTGCATTAAAAGAGGTCTGTATACACATGATGAGAGCATTATACTGCCTCTGTACAAATCTCTGGTTAGACCGCACATGGAGTACTGTGTACAGTTTTGGCCACCGGTGCTCAGGAAGGATATAATGGAACTAGAGCGGGTACAAAGGAGGGCTTTATTATTTAGTCTAGAAAAAAGACGACCGAGGGGCGATCTAATAACCATGTATAAGTATATAAGGGGACAATACAAATATCTCTCCAAGGATCTGTTTATACCAAAGAAGGTGACAGTCACAAGGGGGCATTCTCTGCGTCTGGAGGAGAAAAGGTTTTTCCACCAACATAGAAGAGGATTCTTTACTGTTAGGGCAGTGAGAATCTGGAATTCCCTGCCTGAGGAGGTGTGATGGCGAACTCAATCGAAGGGTTCAAAAGAGGCCTGGATGTCTTCCTGGAGTGTAACAATATTGTATCTTACAGTTATTGTTAGGTTCTTTAGAAGGACGTAGATCTGGGGATTTATTCTGACAGAATTTTATAGGCTGAACTGGATGGACTAATGTCTTTTTTTGGCCTTACTAACTATGTTACTATGTTACTATGAGGCCCTGGACGTCTAGTCGGCACGTGACCGCGTGTATGTAAAATTCATTTTCATGCTCCAGTGTGGAAACTATAGACTTCTTGAGTTTGATGCGGCAAATTTATTAAGAGGCGCGTGTTTATTTTAAATTTTGGTGCACCTCAAAATGAAATCTACGCTTGCTGGCGGAGATTTGCTACATTGGTCACCTGGTTTTAGCCATACATTATAGTGAATTGGTCGCATGGCAGTAAAACGCCCTGGTGTAGTCCATATTGATAATACCAGAACTGGCACAAAAGGGCAGAAAGTTGTAAAATTTTGCAGAATTATTACTTGTGACAAATGTCACCTTTTGATGTCATAAAAACTGGCACAGAGGCACTGGCACAATTTTCCCCTATGGTTTTTCAGAAGTGACTGTTCACTTGCAGGTACAATCAATTAAAGTCATGGGAGGTAAATTAGCAGTTGAGAAAGCACAATAAGATGGATGTGAAAAAAAAACCTTTAATATCCTAACTGTGAAGAACTTAGTAATTTTGCAGAGAGATTTATGGTGATAGAGAAACAATTTTTCTAAGGTTTTATAAATGTTATTGAATATTTGTGGTTTGGAGCAGCTGCTGCGGTTTTAGTGGATTTAATCCAGGAAATTTAAGTGAATTTCCATTTGAAGATGGTATATAATAGAGATTAATACAGGGTCTGACAGGTTCAGAAGTATAAATGATTTAAAGCAACCCTCCCTCTGGGACTAAAAAGTGACTATACATTTCATATGAACAGTCACTTTTCCTTTTGTCACTTATTCCTTTGCCTTTCACTGCCTTCTCCGATCAGATCGGAATCCCTTTCTGCTGCTTCAGAGATGGCCACAGTATATAAACCACAACTCCCCCTTCTTTCTCTGTACTATTGGATAGGTAAGGCAGAGGAGACATGGTTTAGACTTACCTCTTCACTTCCTATGCCAATGGAGAGGTCATCTTGGAAGCAGGAACTGAACGCCGATTTGAGCGGAGGAGGCACCGGTAGGCTAAAGGAAGGCATCAGGTAATATGGTCATACTTGTGAAATTTATAGGCAATTCTCAGGTTACTCTAATACTTAAAATGCAAGATATAGGATTCTGAAGACAGAATCCAAAAGCTAAATGGGAAAAGCATGCAGATGCAGCAGTGCTGAGGAATGCTGCAAGAGGCAAACCCAACAAGATGGTCTGATACGAGGACAAACCGTGCGGTGACCACGGTGAATAGGGCGGTGCTGAGGAGACATGTGAGTTACTGCCATGACATTACCCCCCTCCCTTACACTCCCTCCATTCTTGGACAGACTAATGGAGAAACCTTTCCAAAATGACAGGGGCACAGATATTCTACGCAGGTTCCCTCCTCAGGTCCAAAGCCCTTCCAATCCACCAGATAGATAGAAGGGCCTCCCCCAAACCTTTTTTAGTATCCAGGACGTCCTTCACATCAAAGACGTCCGAGGAACCATCAGGAACAGCAGTAGTGGAAGAAGCACGGGGCTTCGAGATGCGATTAAAGACCACCGTTTTTAGGAATGAAACATGAAAGGTGTCTGGAATCCGTAGATTCGCAGGGAATTGAAGACAGTAGGTCACCGGATAAAGTAGCCTGAGTTTTTTGTACTGACTGAGCAACTGGGGAGCAAACTTGTATGAGGGCTCCTTCAGGTCAGATTCTCATTGTCTGTGTATATTATTACCAGAGAACTGGTGCCTTCCAGTAGATGTCATTGTTCCTTAAGCGCTATCATAGTAGCCAGAAGCTCACAGGTCCCCAATGGTATAGTTCCATTCATTCAGCTAAAACAGTTTGGAGAAATAACCACAATAGACAGACTTCCCCGAAGAAGTTCTTTGCAGGAGAACTGCCTCAGCACTGAGAGATGAGGCATCTACCTCCAAGAGATACTGCTTGCTTGGATTGGGTTGATGCAGCACCGGAGCCCTCACGAAGGCCTCTTTTAAATGCTGAAAGGCCAACATGGTTGACTCATGCCATACTCTGGCATTAACCCTCTTCTTGGTTAAAGAGGAGATAGGGCCATAAGGGATGAAAATGAGGAATAAATTGCCTGTAGAAGTTGGCAAAACCCAAGAAGCGCTGGATGTCATGTAGAGCTTGAGAACGGGGTCAGGAGAGAATGGCAGAAACCTTTCCAATGTAGCCAAGGAAAAGAAAGGAGGTTTTTTAAAGGCACATTTGGACAACTTGGCAAATAAATTGTCCTCCTGGAAATGCTGCAGAACTTGACGGACATGTTTTCTGTGGGTAGCTAAATCAGTGGAGAATATCAGGATATCGTCCAAATACACATCCATAGAAACAAAGAGGAGATCTCCTAAGATGTCATCAACAAACTCCTGAAACTCGGCAGGTGCATTGTCATGGCATTGTTCTTTTTTCTAATGGAGATTAAGCAATTGTCTGATCGTGTGGAGCAGCTGGCTGCTGAAGTGCAGGGAATTTCCACCTATCTCATTCAGTCACATGCTGCAGAACCTAAGATCCCTACTCCTGATGTGTTTTCTGGGGATCGGTCTAAATTTCTGAATTTTAAGAATAATTGTAAATTATTTCTGGCCTTGAAGCCTAACTCATCGGGGAGCTCTGTGCAGCAGGTTAAAATTGTCATCTCCTTGCTGCGCGGTGATCCCCAGGATTGGGCTTTTTCTCTGACACCTGAAAATCCTATTCTGACTAATGTGGATGCATTTTTTCAAGCCTTGGGGTTGTTGTAGGAGGAACCTAATGCTGTTGATCAAGCTGAGAGAACCCTGTTGGCATTAAACCAGGGTCAGGATTCTGCAGAGTTATACTGTCAAAAATTCCAAAAGTGGGCGGTCCTTACTACATGGAATGATTGGCAGCTCTCTTTCGGAAGGGTTTATCATAGACCGTAAAACATGTTATGGTGGTATTTCCTGTTCCCTCTGGTCTGGATGATTCTATGTCACTAGCCATTCAAGTAGATCAGCGTTTACGTGAACGTAAAACTACACGGGAGGCGCTGCCACCTTTTGAACAAACGTCTGAACCTATGCAATGTGATGGGGTTTTGTCTAGGGCGCAACGTCAGGAGTTTAGAAGGCGTAATAAGCTGTGTTTTTTCTGTGGAGACGTCTCTCATACTATTTCTGTCTGCCCAAAATGAGAGAAACGTTTTGCACACACATTTACAGTGGGCAGTATACAACCTAAGTTTTTTGGCAAAAAAAAGTTGCAAAAGTTTCTTTTGGCAATAACTCTGATCTGCTCCTTATCCACGTTTTCCACGAAGGCTTTTGTGGATTCAGGAGCAGCGTTGAATCTGATGGATTTGGACTTTGCTAAACATTGTGGTTTTTCCATGACGCCTCTGCGGACGCTTATTCCTTTGAGGGGTATTGATGCTACTCCTTTGGCGGAGAATAAACCTCAGTTTTGGACCCAGGTGACAATGCGAGTTGCCCCAGACCACCAAGAAAATTGTACATTTTTGGTGCTGCATAATTTGCATTATACTATTGTTCTGGGTTTTCCTTGGTTGCAAACTCATAATCCAGTTTTGGATTGGAAATCTGGGTCTGTGATGAGTTGGGGTTGTAAGTGTATTCTTAGGGACACTCCTGTTTTCTCCACCTCTCCTCAGTCTCATGATATTCCTGATTATCTAGCCGATTTTTCTGATGTATTTAGTGAGAGCAAGTCTGCGTCTTTGCCTCCTCATAGGAGTTATGACTGTGCAATTGAGTTGATGCCTGGGTTTAAATTTCCCAAGGGTCGGCTTTTCAACTTATCAGTACCCAAACATGATGCTATGTGATCCTATATTAAGGAGTCATTGGAGAAGGGTCATATTAGACCATCCTCGTCACCTTAAGGTGCTTTTTTTTTGTGGCCAAGAAAGACGGTTCATTAAGACCGTGTATTGATTATCGTTCCCTTAACAAGATGACGGTTAAATATCAGTACCCATTACCTCTGATGTCTGATTTATTCTCCAGAGTTAAGAGTGCCTGCTGGTTTACTAAGCTTGACCTCAGGGGGGCGTATAATCTTATTCGCATCAAGCACGAGGATGAATGGAAGACAGCGTTTAATACTCCGGAGGGACATTTTGAGTACCTGGTGATGCCTTTTGGGCTCACTAATGCCCCTTCTGTCTTCCAGTCCTTTATGAATGATATTTTCCGTGACTTTGTGGATAAGTTTTTGATCATCTATCTGGATGATATTTTGATCTTTTCTAGTGATTGGGATTCTCATGTGGAACACGTCCGGACTGTGTTCCGGATTTTGAGGGAGAATTCCATGTTTGTTAAGGGATCGAAATGCCTCTTTGGTGTACAGAGGATTTCATTTTTGGGATTTATCTTATCTCCATCGACTATTGAAATGGACCCGGCCAAGGTACAGGCCATTTATGATTGGGTTCAGCCTACTTCTTTGAAGGCCCTCCAGAAGTTTTTGGGTTTTGCTAATTTCTATCGTAAATTTATAGGTAATTTTTCTGGTATTGTCAAACCACTGACTGATCTGACCAAGAAGGGCGCTGATGTGCTGAATTGGTCTCCTGAGGCTATCTCAGCATTTCAGGAGCTTAAGCAGAGATTTACTTCAGCTCCAGTTTTACAGCAACCTGATGTCTCACTTCCATTTCAGGTGAAGGTAGATGCTTCTGAGATTGGTGCAGGAGATGTTTTGTCCCAAAAGACCCTGTGACTTCTAAGATGAATCCCTGTGCCTTCTTTTCTCGAAAGTTCTCCCCATCTGAACGCAACTATGACGTGGGGAATCGGGAATTGTTGGCCATGAAGTGGGCATTTGAGGAGTGGAGACATTGGTTGGAGGGAGCTAGACATCAAGTTGTGGTCCTCACCGATCACAAGAATTTGATTTATCTGGAGTCGGCCAAACGCTTGAATCCTAAACAGGCTAGATGGGCCTTGTTTTTCACGCGTTTTAATTTTGTGGTCTCTTTTCTTCTGGACACTAAGAATGTTAAGGCAGACGCCCTTTCTAGGAGTTTCTTTGCCGATTCTCTTAGTGTGACCAAGCCTACTACCATCCTAGGTGAGGGGGTAGTTCCTTCTGCCATTTCGCCCGATTTGAGACGCGCCCTGGAGGAATTTCAGGAGGATAAACCTGAGCGTTGCCCTATGGGAAAATTGTATGTTCTTGACCAGTGGAGAAAGAGAGTGATGTCTGAAATTCATTGCTCCGCATTGGCTGGTCATCAAGGTCTTTTTGGTACCAGAGATTTGGTGAGTCGGTCCTTTTGGTGGCCTGCCCTATCTCGTGACGTCAGGAATTTTGTACAGTCCTGTGGGACTTGTTCTTGGTCTAAACCCTGTTCTCGTTCTAGTGGGTTGCTGATGCCCTTGCTGGTGCCCAAGAGGCCATGGACCCATATCTCAATGGATTTTATTTTTGATCTTCCTGTCTCTCAGAGAATGACAGTTATCTGGGTGATTTGTGATAGATTTTCGAAGATGGTCCATCTTGTACCACTCCCAAAGTTGCCATCTTCTGCTGAGTTGGTGCCTTTGTTTTTACAACAGGTGGTTCGGTTACATGGGATTCCTGAGAACATTGTGTCCAACAGAGGAGTCCAGTTTGTTTCCAGATTCTGGAAAGCCTTTTGTTCCAATCTGGGAATTCAGTTATCCTTCTCCTCCGCGTTTCATCCCCAGACCAATGGACAGACTGAGAGAACAAACCAGACCTCGGAGTCTTATTTGAGATGTTTTATATCTGCTGATCAGGATGATTGGGTCTCATTTTTGCCCTTGGCCGAATTCGCACTGAGCAATAGAGCTAGTTCTGCCACTTTGATGTCACCCTTTTTCTGTAATTTTGGGTTTCATCCTCGATTCTCTTCAGGGCAAGTGGAATCTTCGTCCTGCCCAGGTGTGGACACTGTGGTTAAGAGAATGCAGCAGATATGGGACCAAGTGGTGGATAAGTTGTCACTCTCTCAGGAAAAGGCCCAGCGATTTTCCAACCGGCATAGGACCATTGGTCCCCGGTTTAAAGTGGGTGATATGGTTTGGTTGTCGTCTAAGAATATTCCTATGAAGGTTGCATCTCCTAAATTTAAGCCAAGATTTATTGGTCCTTATAAGATTTTGGAAATTCTTAATCCTGTTTCGTTTCGATTGGCTCTTCCAGTTACGTTCAAGATCCATAATGTATTTCACAAATCTCTGTTGAAGAGGTTTGTTGATCCAGTTGTTCCTATGGCAGCACCTCCTGACCCTGTGTTGGTCGAAGGCAATGTGGAATATGTGGTAGAGAAAATATTGGATTCTTGTTTGGTTAGACGGAGACTCCAGTATTTGGTCAAATGGAAGGGTTATGGTCAGGAGGATAATTCTTGGGTCTCTGCCTCCGATATTCATGCCAATAGATTGGTTCGTGCTTTTCACCGGGCCCATCCTGATCGGCCTGGTGGCGTGGATGAGGGTTCGGTGACCCCTCCTCAAGGGGGGGTACTGTTGTGAGTTCATTCTCTGGTTCACCAGTTGTGAGTTCTCCTTCCAGACTCCCTCTGGTGGTAACAGGAGGTAGTGAGGCTGATTTGATCGGTGGAGATCTGCCACCTGAAAATGAGGATGACGATTGGACCTCAGGAGTCTCAGATTGGATTTAAGACAGCTGACGCCCTATTCAGTTGCTGGTGATTATTCTGGCTTGTCAGCTCTTGGTTTTCAGCTCTGTTCCAGTCATCTAAAGCTAAGTTTTTCTGCTAATGTTCACACTTGATTTTGTTGGTCTATTCAGGTTTTTGTGTGGTCAGCCAGCCCCGGCTGGGGGCTGTGCTGAATTTCCACTCTTATTTATCAGTATTTTGCCAATTTGCTTTTGTCCCTTACTAGTTTGGTCTCTTTTTGCTCTGTCTCAGAATATTTCAGAGTGCTGATATAGTGGGAGTTTAGTGACTTCAGGGTTAATTTTGCTATCAGAAGTGTTGGACATTATTTTTGTAGGGTTTTTTGCAGGTTGCAGACAGTGTCTTTCCTTTCCTTTCTAGTTAGTTTGGGCCCCATCTTTTGCTAAGCCTATTTTCCTGCCTGTGTTTGTGCCTTCATCTTGTTTCACCATCAATACATTTGTGGGGGCTATCTATTCCTTTGGGGTCTGCTCTGGGGCAGTTAGTTTTCCCCTTTTCATGCTTCAGGCTTATTTAGTCCTCCGGCTGTGACGAAGCATCTAGGAACATCGTACGTACGCTCCACGGCTGCTGCTAGTTGTGTGGTAGGATCAGGGATCTGCAATCTGCATAGTTACCAACCTCTCTGGTTTTCTGTGACTTAGCTTGTTTTGCTTTTTTCTCCTCGGTGACCCATTCATAACACCTGTGCATGCTAGAGGCCACCCCAGGGTACAGGCTAGGGCCTGTGCGTGCTAGTGGGCACACCAGGGTACAGGCTAGGGCCTGTGCATGCTAGAGGGCATGCCAGGGTACAGGCTAGGGCCTGTGCGTGCTTGAGGGCTTGCCAGGATTCATGGCAGGAACTGCGTGTACTTTAGAGAAGCACGAGGAGGTATGCCAAGGGTTAGGGCCTGCGCGTGCCAAGAGGGCACGCAATGCACAGTGCAGGAACAGCGTGAGTGCAAGGAAGCACAGAGCACGGCTGGGGCACTGGCTACCTGGTCGGGCTGAGGCTCAGACAGGCGGGCAAGACTGAGGCGAGCACGGCTGAGGCACAACAGGCGTACACAGCTAAGTCACTGGCCGGCGAGCATGGCTGAGGCACAAGCAGGTGGGCACGGCAAAGGCGGGCACCACTGAGGCACATACAGGAGGGTGAGGGAAGGCCAGGCACGTGCAAAGGGCACGCAGGGAAACAAGGCAAGGCAAATTACAAAACAAGGAGCGGAATGTAGGCTGAAGCATAGAGCCGGGTACAAGAAAGAGAAGCGGAGCATATGCTGGAGCCAAGAGCCGTGTAAGAGACATAGAGCAATGTACAGACAGGTAGCGGAACGTATGCTGAAGCACAGAGTCAGGTACAAGGGAAAAATGGAGTGTATGCCAGAGCACAGAGCCGGGTATATGGCAAAGCACAGAGTACAAGACAAAACTTGTGCTAAAGGAGCACAGAAGGTCAGAATGAAAAGATAGAGCTCCAGAGTACATGGCCAAGATGCGTACAGACAGCACAGCGAGGCATAGTAAAGAAAATGCTTGTGCAAGAGAGCACGATAGGACAGAGTGTAGAAAAGGAGCAGAGCTTGTGCTAAAGGAGCACAATAAGACAGAGTACAGAGAAAGCACACAAGGCAAGGCACAGGACATGAGACAAGGTGCAAGACACCAGATGAAAACAGGACACCAGACGAAGTACACGACAAGAGCGTGTGCGAAGAAGCACAACAGGGCAGAGTGCAGGGGCACAGAATACAGGGAGCAACCGAGCAGACCAAACAGCCTAGCAGGGAAGCAACACGATACGTATGCCCCGACCATAGAAAGGGGCGGTCTGATATAGGGCATTAGCACCTGGACTTCCGCATCAGGACCATGAGGGGAACTTCCAGGTCAGGTCCTCCAGAACCATAGAGCAGATCGCTGAGTCAGGTCCTCCTGGACCATAGAGTGGATCACATGATCGGGTCCTCCAAGTCTATAGAGAGGATTGCTGGGTCAGGTCCTCCTGGACCATAGAGAGGATCACATGGTTGGGTCCTCCAGGACTATAGAGAGGATTGCTGGGTCAGGTCCTCTTGGACCATAGAGAGGATCACATGGTCGGGTCCTCCAGGACTATAGAGAGGATTGCTGGGTCAGGTCCTCCTGGACCATAGAGAGGACCACATGGTCGGGTCCTCCAGAACCATAGAGAGGAATGCTGGAACAGGTCCTCCTGGACCATAGAGAGAACCACATGGTCGGGTCCTCCAGGACCATAGAGAGGATTGCTGGATTCGGTCCTCCAGGACCATAGAGAGGACTGCAACAGGCAGAGCAGAGATGGGTGTACACACAGCAATGGCATTCAGCCATGAGGTAAAGCACACATGTGCACAGCAACGGCATGCAGCCATGGTGAGGTACGCGTGCACACTTGCGCTGGCGCACAGCCATGAGATGAAGCACATGTGCGCACAAGCAATGGCGTATAGCCATGAGGTAAAGCTTGAGTGCGCACCAGCAATGGCAGGCAGCCATGAGATGAGGTGCACGTTGCTCCAGGGCTCAGGCAGCACAACAGACCCAACAGGCATAACAGTGAGGTGCGCGTGCATACTGCTCCAAGGGTCATGCAGCATAACAGACATGACAGTGAGGTGCGCGTGCACACTGCTCCAGGAGTCATACAGCATAACAGACATGACGGGCATGACAAATGGAGTTGTTGCACCAAACATATTCCAACACAGGTACTGCAGGAAGCGGTGTCAGGCTCAAGTACCACAGGAAACGGTGCCAGGATTCACATGCTGTGGTGAGGCTTCAGGCACAGATACCGCAGGGAGCATTGTTAGACACAGGTACCGCAAAGATCGGTGTCAAGGTTTAAGTACCATGGGTGCAGCTTCAGGAACAGATACCACAGGGAGAAGTGTCAGGCTCAGATATTGCAGGAAGCGGTGTCAGGGTCCACGTAGCATGGGTGTGGTTTCAGGCACAGGTACCACATGGAGTGGTGTGAGGCACAGGTTCCGCAGAGAGCAATGTCAGGGTTCAGGTGCTGCGGGTGCAGCTTCAAGGCACAGGTACTGCCAAAGCAGTTTCAAGATTCATGGTTACACAATATGGGATAAAGGAAAATGTTCAGACTAACACAGTACAGGATACAGGGATCTGGCAACTCACAAGTTGCTCATAATACCACTAAAATGAAAACATTGCTTAGGCATCTCCCTACTGGGAAGTGTGCCCTGAATACCTAATGCCTCCCAGCAACTGGGTGGGGGTATTTCTAAAGTGTGCCTGCTGCCCCTTAAAAACTGGGGAGTGCACGCACTAGGCGCGCCACAGGGAGACCTGTGCGGCGTGCACTGAGCAGGAGGAAGCACAGCAGGGAACGAGGATGCTGTCGGAACTGTGTGTATGTCGGCATCCCTGCTGGAAGGAGGGAGAGAGACCACACAGGGATGCCGGCATAGCGTTACATCTGCACTGTGTAGGGTGAATTTTAGCCAATAATATACTGTATATACGCTTTTTAAATTAAAAAAAATATATTTTGTGTCCTCGTTAAAGAGGGAAAAAAATAGGAATTCTGTATCGTAAATGAAAATGTATCATATGATTTTCAAAATAATGCTACACAGTAACTGAAATAAAATAGAATGCTGTGCTTATTTTATGTGATAACAGAACAATTGTTAAAGGAAATCTCTCATGTAAGTTTTAACATGTAAACTGATCCCAGTGCGTTGTTAGTGATGCAATGTGTATCATTAACACGGTTTTTTCATTAAAAACAATGCTGCAATCATGTGCAAAAAGCATTTTATATAGTTATATAGTACCTGCTCATTTAGTCATAGGGGTGGGCTTCATTTCATTCAGTAACAGTTGTTGCCACCCACGCAATTTGAATGATGTTTCCGGGGTTGTGCCAAAGTCACTCAAACCCGCTTTGAAAAATCCTACGCATCTGCAGCTCCCTGTTCGACACTGTGCAAATGCGTCTAAACGATACACCTCATTTGCGCAGAGTCGATCAGGGAGCCGCACATGCGGCATGACAAGCAGCTCCCCGCGTGTGCGCACTGAAGCTGTAATACCGAACTTCACTGACTGTGTGCAGCCGGAGCCGCTCGTCACGTCGCAAGAACGAGGAACCGCTTGTAACGGCACATGTGCGGTTCCCACAATACACTGCCCAAGTGCGGGATTTTTCAAAGCGGATTTGAGTTACGTTGGCCCGTGACTGAATAGAAAGAAGCACACCCCTATGACTAAACGAGCAGGTACAATGTAACTATATAAGGGGCTTATTGCACATGATTAGACCGCCGTTTTTAGTGGAAAAACGTGTTAGTGATGCACATTGCATTACTAACAATGCACTGAGGACAGTTTACATGCTAAAAAGAACATGACAAGATCACCTTAAAGAGAACCTGTCATCTGAGTCATGCTGCCCGAACTTCGGGCAACAAGAATTGCAGCCTGGCTGCATGACTTCGGCAAGATATCTTTGTCTCTAAAATTTTCTGTGCCGGAGGACCATAGCCACAGACAAAATTTGTCTGGTGCTGCCTTAGGCCAGCTACGCCCTGCCCTGCTGCAAGATATTGACAAGTCTCTCCCTTGTTTTTACATAGAGCGTGACCTGTCTGTCACATGGAGCAGTACTGGGAAGAGCCAGCCGTGAGCATTTCAGAAAAAAATACACTTGCCAATAACTGTGCAGCCAGGTTCTAATTCACGCTTCCCATAATTTGGGAAGCATGAATCGGATGAGAGGTTCCCTTTAAATTGACCAAACGACATATTAATGTGCCTCCGATTTCTCTTAAGTTCTGACAGTCTTCTCAATTGGTATACTATTTAAAAATGCATGTGGTAAAATACCATTTTGGATAGAAAACAGAACAATGTCTAAAGGTGTCCATAACTGTCTATCGAGTGTTCATTTGGCTGACAGCCAGCATAAACCATACATGGTTGCAGTTACACAGCCACTTTCTGATCTGTTGCCTGTGGTTTGGGCAGCATGACCCTTCTGTCACGCTCCCTCCCTTTAAAGCATCACTCCAGCAAGGGTTTGTTTCAGCACTGGAGTGTACTTCAAATCTAAGGTCCCTGCCCCTATTCTTATACTTACCTGCCATCGTCTTGACCTTTTATCAGTGCCACTCCGGTCCCACGGCGCCATCTTGTGACGGCAACTTCTGATTAGCCGGAAGTTAGAAGTAATGGTCTCAAACTCTCAGTGCAAGTCTATAAGAGGCAAAACAAGGCTCTCATAGACTTGCATTGAAAAGGGATCTCCGGCTCGCTCCAGGAACCGGAATGATCCTGCAAGTCACAAACTGCTAAAGATTGACTTTAGCACTGGCGGCGATAGAAGGAAAAGACTGCAGTGGGTAAGTATAGGATTACGGGAAGAGACCTCAGATTAGAAGCACCACTCCAGCACTGTAATAAAAAAAGAACGCTGGAGTGGTGCTTCAAGCTGAGCTGGCCATACAAATTAGATAGCTGTTGGACGAACATTTGTTTGGCATACAACAATCTCTTTTGACTCCCCCATAAATAGCACTCTGCTCGGCCAAGCGTTCATGTATTTTCAACAGGGAAAAAGGAAAAAGCCACTGCCAAACACCCCTGGAAACAAGAGTGTTTATTCTTTGAAATTCCGAATGCCCGATCCTTCCCTCCCCTGACATCATTTGTCAGGGATGAATCAGGAGGCCCGTATACCCATCAGATATTAGGACGGGCTGGCAGGTTCAGCTAACTTCTATTATGGGTTACCATTGAGGGTCAGATTATGATCTGGTCTGTATGATTGTCATGTGCAAAAAAGAGAATGTGCTAATGGTAGGGAATAAGGTATTTGAATATTATTAATATTAATACTAATACTATTCATATTTTCATTTTTACAATGTTAAAAATAAAGATAATACAACATAATTAAAAATAGCATTATCTCAAAATGCATCTCTCCAAATGATGAAAATAAATTATGAATAGCTACAATAATAAAAAGTAGAAATTTGGAAATGTGGCTTAATGTAAATCATAAACAGATACATTAAAATAAATAATATTGCAGCTTTAGGTTAGGGTCATATGAACGTATATTTTCTCATCTGAGAGAATAGGGCCGATTATGGAAATTACACTCTGATCAGAGTATGATCATGGTGTGATCCGATTCTATCAGTCCTTGGAAATTGGACCACACCAAGACATCATCCGGGAACAGTCCGATGTTTTCCACTGACTCATTGACCTGCATGTTTAGCGTAAATATCGGATCAAATTCGGGCATGCAGTGATTTTTTGCCCTGGATCAGCACTGTCTGAGTAAAAAATCGGACACGTGCAAAGCCTAATATTGGTCCAAGTGCAATCTGATGTTTTGTCAAAAAATACATCATCTCACCTTTATCATTGATAATAAAAATGTTTATGGGGACCTATTGAGGGAAAAAACATGATCTGACCTGTATGATTATCATATGCAAAAGAGAATAGTGGTGGATGGCTTACTGAAATATTGTTAATATTATCATTAATATTTTTTTACAATAATTAACAAAAATAAACAAAAAAATCTACCTGGAAAGATATATTATAATATACATGAAAAGAAGGTCCTGTAGAATGGATAATAAATGCAGTATTAATATTATCCATGTCTGCAATAATAGACATAAATGATAAAAATATGAAACCAATTATGTAACATATTAAGAAATACAGCATTAACATGATCTGTATACCCATCAAGTAGATGTACAGGCAGAAGGAAAAAGCATCAATAAGATAAAATGTATCAGTGGTTGAGAAATAAAATAGAAAAAGAGCTGCGTCCCTGGGTGGGCTCGAGCCACCAACCTTTCGGTTAACAGCCGAACGCGCTAACCGATTGCGCCACAGAGACAAGCTGCTGCCTACTGCTCGGCTGTGTCTCCTGCTATGTGACGGCTTCCTCCTCCGTCCTCTGCCAGCACAGCCCTGTCTGCAGCATAAAGAAGCTGGAGGCTGCTGAGAAGCTGGAGGCTGCTGAGGAGCTGTGTGGCTGTCCACACTACTGCTGCTTTCTCTGCTCTATCTTCAGAAGGCTGCGCAGATAAATGCTACTTTCAGATTAGCATCTATTATATTTTCTGTTTATTTTTTATTCATTCATCTTGCTTGTTTGAGATTTCTTTTAGATTCTGCCTGGTATTTCTTTAATTTTTTTAATCTATTCTGTTTATATATTTTTTTATCTGTTCTGTTTTTATCTATTCATCTACTTGCTTGTTTGAGATTGATTTCTTTTAGATTTTTTATCATTTTTATTTATATATTTTTTTTATCTATTCTTTTTTTTCCTACTTGCTTGTTTTTTTAGATGTTTTTTATTTACTCGTCTACTTGCGTGATTTTTTTCCCCCTTTTTTATTAATTCAATGAAATCATTTTTCCCCTCCTTTTTATGGTTCAGCTGCTGCTTTTTGAAGAATGTGCTTCAGTTTTGGTATAGTTTATTACTCATTTATTATTTTATTTTATGTGAATCGTGCTAATTTTAAGGATTTTAGGCTTTTGTTTTTTTCTTCTTTCCTATTACTTGTCAAGCAGGTTACAAGCTGAGAAATGTGAGTACAGTAATATGAGGCTTCATAATGCAAGTTCAGCAGTTTTTTAGTGTCACTGCACTAAAAAAAACGAAGTTATTATATTATTATTATATTATAAAAATACTAATTTTTTATCATAAACTTCTCGCGGGTCCCGCAGTACCTCTGTGCGTCCTCGGAGGTACATTAAGCTGAAGTGTATTGTGGTGCAGAGACTTGCCTGGTCCCTACTCTGCAACACACACTGGTGGCCAATCAGAGGCCAGCAGCTGACATCGGCGTACACTTGACTGGGGGTGCATGGCAGTGTCGTCTTGCACCCCTGTCACTTGTACACTGAAGTCAATTGCAGGCTTCAGAAGAGGACACCGCACGGTGGTGGAGCGAGGGAAGGTGAGTATAGTCATTTTTTTTCTGTGCATTATAGAACAGCGGCAGAATAGGGGACATATACCAGAATGGGGGATATATATAACAGGATGTGACCCAGAAGAAGGGGCATATATACCAGGATGAGGGACATATATACCAGGATGTGGTCCAGAAAAAGGGGCATATATACCAAGATGGTAAACATTTATACCAGGATGGGACCCAAGATAAGGGACATATATATCAGGGTGGGGAACATATATAGCAGGATGAGGCCCAGGATAAGAGACAATTATGTCAGGATGAGGGACGAATATATATGCCAGGATGGGGAACATATACATAAGGATAGGGAACATATATACCATAATGGGGAACATGTATAACAGGATAAGGCCCAGGATGGGCAACATATATACAAGGATTCAGGTCATATATACCAGAATGGGGAACATATATACCAGAATGGAGGACATATGTACCAGAATGGGGAACATACACTCACTGGCCACTTTATTAGGTACACCATGCTAGTAAGGGGTTGGACCCCCTTTTGCCTTCAGAACTGCCTCAATTCTTCGTGGCAGAGATTCAACAAGGTGCTGGAAGCATTCCTCAGAGATTTTGGACCATATTGACATGATGGCATCACACAGTTGGCACAGATTTGTCAGCTGCACATCCCTGATGCGAATCTCCCGTTCCACCACATCCCAAAGATGCTCTATTGGATTGAGATCTGGTGACTGAGGAGGCCATTTGAGTACAGTAAACTCATTGTCATGTTCAAGAAACCAATCTGAGATGATTCGAGCTTTATGACATGGCGCATTATCCTGCTGAAAGTAGCCATCAGATGTTGGGTACATTGTGGTCATAAAGGGATGGACATGGTCAGCAACAATACTCAGGTAGGCTGTGGCGTTGCAACGATGCTCAATTGGTACCAAGGGGCCCAAAGAGTGCCCAGAAAAAATTCCCCACACCATGACACCACCACCACCAGCCTGAACCGTTGATACAAGGCAGGATGGATCCATGCTTTCATGTTGTTTACGCCAAATTCTGACCCTACCATCCGAATGTCGCAGCAGAAATCGAGACTCATCAGACCAGGCAACGTTTTTCCAATCTTCTACTGTCCAATTTCGATGAGCTTGTGCAAATTGTAGCCTCAGTTTCCTGTTCTTAGCTGAGAGGAGTGGTACCCAGTGTGGTCTTCTGCTGCTGTAGCCCATCTGCCTCAAAGTTCGACGCACTGTGCGTTCAGAGATGCTCTTCTGCCTACCTTGGTTGTAACGGGTGGCAATTTGAGTCACTGTTGCCTTTCTATCAGCTCGAACCAGTCTGCCCATTCTCCTCTGACCTCTGGCATCAACATGGCATTTCCGGCCACAGAACTGCCGCTCACTGGATTTTTTTTCTTTTTCGGACCATTCTCTGTAAACCCTAGAGATGGTTGTGCGTGAAAATCCCAGTAGATCAGCAGTTTCTGAAATTCTCAGACCAGCCCTTCTGGCACCAACAATCATGCCACGTTCAAAGGCACTCAAATCACCTTTCTTCCCCATACTGATGCTCGGTTTGAACTGCAGGAGATTGTCTTGACCATGTCTACATGCCTAAATGCACTGAGTTGCCGCCATGTGATTGGCTGATTAGAAATTAAGTCTTAACACACAGTTGGACAGGTGTACCTAATAAAGTGGCCAGTGAGTGTATATACCAGGGTAGAGGTCATATATACCAGGAAGGGGCCAGGATGGGAAATATATATACCAGCATGGAGGACATATAAATATACCATGATGGGACCAGGATGAGAGACATATATACTAGGATGTGCCCATGAAGGAGCCCAAGATGGGGAGCATTACTTAATAATGGGGGCAACTTGTATGTCCTTATAGGATTTAGAACACTACAAGAGCCCACAGATCTGAACAACATGCGGTGTGGGAGAAGGGGCCGGTGATGGGAGACCAGGTCCCAATTTTGCATTGGAGCCCATGGGATTCTAGTTACACCACTGTACTGACCTACTACTGAACGTGTAAACGGGGAATTAATGCCATATAAGACTAATAAGTGGTTAGATGCAAGTTTCCCTAATTTTCGAAACTGATTGTGGGGGTGAGAGAAGTCTGTAGTGATCAGCTGATTGCTGAGTTGGCTTCAACTTAAAAGCAGTCTAAGGGTACCGTTACACTAAACAATGCACCAGCGATCCCGACAACGATATGGATCGCTGGTGCATCGCTAAATGGTCGCTAGTGAGCTGCCACACAGGTAGATCTCACCAGCGACATAGCAGCGGTCGGGGGTCGCTACTTACCTGTCACACGCGGCGATCCTGACGTCCTCCCGCCCGCGTCCACGCGTCGCTCGTCGGCGCCACAGGAAGCCCAGCAGGAAGTGCCCGACGAGAAATGATCCAGGACATTCTCGCGCGATCAGCGACAGACAGCGGGGGAGCCGGTCGGAGGTAAGTATCACATATAGCGATATCGCTAGCAATATCGCTGCTACGTCACAAAACCAGTGACGTTACAGCGATATTGCTAGCGATATCGCTATGTGTAACGGGCCCTTAAGGCTATGTGAAAACAAGCAGAATTTCCACGGCAATTCCGCAATTCCCTGCTGCAGGAAATTTGCGGGAAATCCACATGCAGCATTTTGCAAGCATAATTAGCTTGCAGAATTCTAGCGTTTTCCAAGCGATCTGTAGCATCGCTTGGAAAACTGATTAACAGGTTGGTCACACTCGTCAAACCTAGTGTTTGACAAGTGTGTCCATCTTTTTACTATTGAGGCCGCCTATGCAGCATCAATAGTAAAGAGATATGTTAAAAATAATTAAAAAAATAAAAAATCGGGATATTCTCACCTTCTGCTGTCCCCCGCAGCCTTCCCGATCCCCGCAATGCTCCCAGCAACTCCCGTTCCCAGCGATGCCTTGCGACAATGACCCCAGATCACGTAGCATCTCGCGAGACCGCTATGTCATCACAGGTCATTGTCGCAAGGCATCACTGGGAACGGGAGCTGCCGGGAGCATTGCTGAGGCCTGGGAACGCTGCGGGGGACGCTGGAAGGTGAGAATATCACGATTTTTTACTTTAATTCTTTTTTTAACAGGGATATGGTACCTAGGGCCAGGAGGAGAGTCTCCTCTCCTCCAGACCCTGGGTACCATCTGCATATTTTCCGCCTACTTTGCGCATGGTGGCCATAGCCACATGCGGAAAGTAAGCGGAACATTGCATTCCTATTGTCGAGGTAGCTATTTAGGGAGGGCTAAATTAACCCTTCACGGTTGATCCAGTGATTTCCAAATTATTCCACAGTGTTGCTAGCAACTCAAATGACCACACGGAGACTGGGGTCTCTGTACGGGAGGATCGAGGCAGATCACTAAGCCCCTTTATTTTAGTCACTTCTTTTATAACATTTTGCTTAATTATGCAAAGTTCTCATCTACCAATAAAATCATTTCACTTTATAAGCCAATAATATTGCAAGAAAACCGGAAACTACATATATGTCCGTATCCAAATAGAAAGTAGTATAATGGCATATTCTTCAGAGTTTTACACCCCCGCCTCCCTTATCTTTGTACCTGATGAGACCAGTCTGGTTTCATGACAGCCCATGCCAATTATAAAAATTGATCTTACAACAACAAAAATTAAGAAACGAAACCTACAGAGAAATGGAGAAGTGAAACTTAAGCTCTGATTTTAGTATTAACCCTTCACATTCCCCCTAGATAAATTTTTTCAACACATATGCAGCATCAGAGGTGCTATCCCAAGCCATAAGCTCGAGGGGTACTGGTCTTCACATGACTGATGCCGTGTTACCAGTCATGGCTGTCGCGGCGCACCCGTCCCCCCTGTATACTGCAGTTCACGAATAACAATTTTTGATGACGGTGGTAGGGATCTTTTGTGGGTAGGCATGTGCTTGGCTTCAACATCTTCATCAAGTAGCCTTTTGAGATCGGTGCAGAGAAGAGCAGGGGCAACAACACCTTTGGTATCATCATTAGCTGTCTTAGTGCAGAATTTCCTAATACATACAGAAATACACCAAAGAACAAGTTTTAGTATCACATATACAACAAGGATACAGGCAGCAATATGCAACAAGCTCTGTAAGATCCCAGCTATCCAGCCCCCCAATTCCCTTAAACCAATTGGCTGGATTGAGAAAAGAGAAAGTGTCTGACCACCAACTGTCCTTATTGCAATCATTGTCTTTATCGTATTGATCTCTGAGTCTTTGAATATCTTCTAACTTTAACTTTTAACTTCTACCAATAATAATATGGAAAAACCAAAACATTATGTCCCCTTCATTTGATATTGGCTTCTTGGGTGATGAGGAGGACTTGATAGGGACCGTCATACAAGGGTTCTAGTCCGTGCTTCCTGACATGCCTCTTCACGACTACCAAATCACCAGGCTTCAGGTTATGACAAGTGTCGGTTTCTGCTGAATCTGGAAAAGAAGAAGAAACTAGAGCATAGGTGTTAGCAAGATTTTTACTAAGCTGAATAACACATTGAACAGCACGGTCAGTTTCTTCTGATAACTGCTGGGGCTGGAAATTTGCAACTGGGGGCCTAGTACCAAACAATATCTCATATGGGGACAGGCCATATTTTGCAATAGGGGTAGTACGAATATGGTATAGTACAATGGGTAGGAGCTCTGGCCATGGAGCCGTAGTCTCCTGCATCATTTTGGTCAATTGTCCCTTCAGTGTGCCATTCAACCTCTCAACTTTCCCACTGGATGGTGGGTGGTACGGAGTATGGAGGGCTACAGTGGATGCAAGCATTGTCAGAACTTCTTGGTACACATGAGAAGAAAAGGCCAGGCCTTGATCACTTTCAACTACTTCTAGAACCCCATATCTGCATATAACTTCCATCACCAGTTTCTTCGCTGTTGTCTTCGCAGTCATGTTGGTAACAGGGAATGCTTCCGGCCAACTGGAGAACCGGGGCCCAGTAGAATTTTTGCACCAGTGCGAGGGCCTGATTTTTTCCTCGATATATAGGTCCATGTGCCCATATGGCAATAGCAGGGTACATCCGCTTAGGGAGACATACGAGTTGGTCCTTTTTCCGGAGACCATTATCCATTCGTGCCCCATCAGTCTTCCATTGCTTCACCTCTTCCTTTGGAGACATTCTCTGCATCATCATTAAGCGGTCTCGCAGGGTCCGACAGAAAACTTCAGTCTGTTGTAGATCCTCAGGTTCTTGTAGGGTCAATGCTTCTTGTACCTGTTTACGCTGAGAGCGTGTGGTCACCATAGTTGGTATGGATGGTTCAACGGGTAAGAGAGCGGCGGCTTTTGCATGCATATCTGCAAATATGTTGCCAACAGTCTGTGGGCTGTTCCTAGGACCGTGCGCCTTATCTTTGATAATAGCCACCTGAGCAGGTAATTTGATCGAGTCCATGAGGGTTTTAACAGCTTCCGTATTTTTCACTGGGGTTCCGGCAGTAGTAATAAACCCTCGATTGACCCATAGAGCCCCAAAATCGTGAGCAATACCAAATGCATACTGTGAGTCCGTGTATATATTAGCCCGTCTGTTCTTGGCCAAAGTACATGTAGTAGACAGAGCCTGGAGTTCTGCTTCTTGTGCTGACTGTGAGTGTGGGAGTGCAGCTGCGTGCACTACAGTGTCCTCTGTGGTAACAGCGTATCCGGTGTGGAATCTACCAAACTCATCAGCATATCTTGAACCATCCGTGTATAACACCAGATCGGGATTTGGGAGCGGATTCTCACTGACATTTGATGGAGTAGCTGTTTCTTCTATCAGAAGTTGGGAACAATCATGTTGGAGGTAATCCTCATCACTGCCATCTTTCCTTATAGTTCATTATACGTCTTTCAAGGCGTTGTAAAGGGGTTGCATTATGCGGGATGCATCCGGTATCCACTGACAAAAATAGGTGCATAGTCCAAGAAAATGCTGGAGTTCAGTTTCATCTTTTGGGAAAGGAAGGGAGCTGACAGCTATTCTTCTTTCTTCTGCGAGGTGTCTGGCACCCTGAAGGAGACAGTGACCCAAGAATCACTTGACCAAGGCAGAACTGAAGTCCCGAGGCCGAAACCCGACAGTTCAGTGCTGCCAGATACTTAAGGAGGCTAACAGTGGCAGAAGTGGCAAAAGACACCTGCTCATATTTTTTGCAAACTGGTTGGGACTGTTTTGGGCCCCTTGTTGCATAACCGTCCATATTAACTGTCGTCCCTGATAAGTGAATGCAAATAGAAACTGGCAGTCTGGGTGTAACGGAATGCTAAAGAAGGCATTGGTAAGATCAATAACTGTAAACCAAGCAGCATCCTGGGGTATTTGGGACAAAAGAGTATGTGTATTAGGTACCACTGGAGTTTCCAGAACAGTAGCTGCATTAACTGCCCGTAGATCTTGCACCAGCCGGTACACAGGGGGCTGGCCAGGTGGGGTCTTTTTCTTAACGGGAAACAAGGGCGTATTACATAGAGAAACACAGGGTACCAGAGCACCGTTATCAAGTAACGTTTGTATTTGTTCCTGAAGGCCCCACTCCTGATCATGTTTCAAAGGATATTGATGAACTTTGGGAAAAGGGGCACCAGGTTTGAGAAACACTTTTACTGGTTCTACAGGCATTTTCCCTATATCATTTGGCCCTTTTGACCAGAGTTTAGATAGTATCTCTGAGAGGTATGGGGTGAGTCATTGATCCTCAGGCAATATTGGGGGTGGATCTGAGCCTATCAGGGCCATCATAACTGTGGGAAGGGCATGCAAAATACAGATTCCCTCACTTCATCTACATAGGGATTATATAACAAAAAAAAACATCTGACCATCATCTTGGAATTGTATTCCGGAGCGGAACTGTGATAATAAATCTGCCCCTAGTAAATTTACTGGACATGTGGGAGAGATCACGAACTGAGCAGTAACAAGAATTAGCAGGGAGGGGCTGAGGAGCAGGGTTCCCAGTAGCTGAAGTCTGAGGAAGGGGGGCGAGAGTTTGCTATGTGGGCTGAAGGGCACACTGTGTGCTCGCAGCTGCGGTGGGGGCTAGAGGCTGCTGTTTGCTCTTTTTTTTCTCTCTCTCTCTGCTGAACAGAGCGGGTTAAAGTCTTCTGAAAACTTTTTTTTTCCTCTGGAGCTGGTAAATGGAAGGGGAGGATACTTAACCACTAGCAATAACGGGGAATAAGGCTGGCGGCGGATGATAATAGGTGCCGTCAGCAAAGGTGGGGGCTGCAACTCTCGGTCTTCTTGTGCCACAATTATAACAAATTATAACAGACCTCTCTCCACTGAGGATTAGTAACTCTACATACAGCACAGATCCACCCAGCAGGATCATAGGGTGGGGGCATACTGAGTTTCGGTAGTCCAGGATACATCGATTTTTTAGGGTTAAGGGATTTCCTGGGGAGGGACCTTATCATCTAGCAGGGAAACTTCTTGTTTCAAATCATCACTTTTAACTATTCAACTGCCTGACACATTGTCTGGATCTTAGTTCCTTCTTTAATCAATCACATTCTCACACCACTGTCACTTTCTTGAACCACAAAACATCCCGTCTTTGCCATAATAATAGACAATTTTTCCTTCTTCAAAATAACAGTAACAGAAACAATCAGAATTCACTTGCTGTTCAATGTCCACATAACCTTCATTATACAATTCATGTGCCAAGCCACGGAATTCCTCAGCGCCTTTAAGTAATCCATCATCAGTCAACCTTTTAACTCCTTCGTCCCATTGCGTAGGCTGTAGCCTCCCGCCCTTAGGAAATCCCAGAATCGAAAATATTTTTCCTGCATTCCTGACACATTTCTTTCCTCGTCTTTGAATCATAAGACTAACAGTATCTGATCCTTCACACAATTCCAAACTTTTCTTTTTCTTCCACAGAAACATAATTCTCTCCTTTAGAGCTAAATATCCTGACAAATTGTGCACAATACTGGAGCAGCCGTCTCCGTTTGTTCCACAGGGTCAACCCCCTCTGGGAAGCCCAAAATTCGCGGTACTCAGTGAAAGGAGGAGGGCGTCTCAGACTATCCCTCCGGACACCTCTGGTTATATATATATCTATCTATATATACCTGAGTTACATATCCTACCCAGTCTTCGATCACTCACCACACCCAATTACTAATAATGATCGGGAATTTCAGGATATTTTGACTATAAAGAGAGTCACAATCACTGGTCAATCCGGGGTGTCCGTCCCTTATGAGGTACGGTTCGAGCACTGGGCCCCCAACGGGACTACACCTCTATATGATTCCACCCATGAATCACCCCACCACGGGGACAAACCTCAGATCCTCTTTGCAGCAACAAGCACAGGAAAACCACACCAACGGTCAGTCTGAACAGCATAACTGCAAGAAAACCAGAAACTACATATATGTCCGTATCCAAATAGAAAGTAGTATAATGGCATATTCTTCAGAGTTTTACACCCCTGCCTCCCTTATCTTTGTACCTGATGAGAACAGTCTGGTTTCATGACAGCCCATGCCAATTATAAAAATTGATCTTACAACAAAAATTAAGAAACGAAACCTACAGAGAAATGGAGAAGTGAAACTTAAGCTCTGATTTTAGTATTAACCCTTCACACTATGTGTGCGTAATCCCCGAGATTCCGCAAAAACAATGAGCACGCTGCGTATTTTTCCGCAATGCGATTCTGCCGCGGAAAAATACGCGGCATTAGCACAGCATGTGCGGAATGCCATTGAATACAATGGGTTGCAGATTTTTAGCGTTTTCACGGTGAAAAACGTGGCAAAAACACTAAAAATCGGCAACGTGTGCACATAGCCTCAATGAGAATGGTGAAGGACTCTTCAGAACCTTGTTCTATTAAGCCAGGTTTGCATGGGCATATTTCATGGTCCGTATAAAGACTGCAATGCTCGAACTGATAGCAGGTCTCTTGAGCCAAAATTACAGCCTCATAGACACATACGAGGCTGTAACTTCGAGTAGGGCATTGCAGTCTGTATATGAACCATGAAATACGCCTGTGTGAATCCGTTCTCAGGGTTCACTGCACATGCAAAGAACAGACCAATTAGGCCAGGGTCACATTTGTGAGTGTGATGCGAGAAACTCGCGCAAGTCTCTCGCATCAATACCCGGCACTGCCGCCAGCACTCGGTACCGGAGTGTGCGGCTGCATGTATTTCCATGCAGCTGAACGCTCTGGTTCGAATCGCCGGTGGCAGTGCCAGGTATTGATGCGAGAGACTGGCACGAGTTTCTCTCATCACTCTCGAAAGTGGGACCCCAGCCTTACACTGATCAGAGTCTGAACAGTATCAATTTTTCTCAGATTTGAAGAGAAAAAGTTTCTTCACCTTTCTTCACTTCTCCTGTCAGTCCATGAAAATCGAACTGCACTTGGATTTTTTTTCACGGACCCATACACTTGCATTGTCGAATTTAATCCAACACTTGAATCAAAATTGTACGTCTCCAATTTTTTACACTCGGTATGAGGAAAATATTGGACATGTGCACAGCCCTATAGAATATGAAAGGTACAAGTGCTATCTATAAAAATCACGGATATCACTCCTTAGAAAATATCACTTGTGTGCACGAGCTCTTAGAAGGATTCCAATAAGCTCAATGAGTGTCATGTAATACTAAAGGTACTGTAATGGGTGGGCTGCTAATTGTCTTGTGTTCCTGATCCGTGTTTTATGTAGGCTTGAAACCAGCCTAAGGGCAGAGGCAGACGACTGTAGATTCTCTCTTCCGAGAGAATCGGGACGATTATGCAGATGACACTGATCAATCTCTGATCAGAGTGTGAGGATAGTGTGATCTGAATCTCTTAGATGAGGAGAAGAGGAGAAAAAAATACGAAGATACGAAGGATATGTCATGAATGTCTAAAATGGGAATACTCCTTTATTGTGATATTGCTTTTTGTAAAAAAAAAAAAGCACGACAGACACCTCATCATATATTCTATACCAGGTTAACACTGAGGAGACTGTTTTCGTTTAGATGACTCCAAAATGTTTGAATTTGGAATTTAGCTACAAATGACCTATGCATACAGCACCGCAAATGTGCAGTGTACAGGTTACCTACAAATGTAAATGTAATTTAGCTGTCTTGTGTCCGCCTGATGTAATTCGGAGAAGTTGTCACTTTGTTTCCTCAACACAGGAGGTTCAGGCAGAGATTTTCTTGCTTAGGCCTGTTTCACTCTTACATTTTTTTCTGTCAGTTGCAATCCGAGAAAAAGGAGGAGAATGGATCCGTGTCCGTTGAGATACTAACGGGTGCCAACGGAGCGTTGTTTTGACGGATCCGCCGAAGTCTGCATTTTAAAGGAACCGCAGCCTGGGGAAGAGAGAGAGAGAGAGAAAATTTTCGCCACTCCCCGGAACGGCATTTCATAGTTAAAATGCTTCCCGGCGTGAAGCTTCCGGGCATGCGCACAGCAAAATAACGGACCGTCAAATAAAAAAAACGTTGCAGTGTCCGTCCCATCCGCCCAGGAGACGCTGAAATCTTGGTGGATCCGTCAAAAAACGGGTGGGACGGACGAACGTCAGCCAAGATCCGCCACTAATGTAAGTCTATGGGGGAAAAAAAAAGGATCCGCCCCTTTTTTGGTGGATCCGTTTTTTTCTAAAATTGGCGGATTTTGACTAACGTCAAAAAACGGAAGTGTGAAATAGGCCTTAGAAAGGAGACCTTGAGAGGATAGGAGAAATTTGAGCCACTTCATTTTTTTTAACAATTGTGTTGGGGAACCTAGTTTGTGGCACTAATGTTCAACTCCTCAACTCCTGCTTCCCTGCTTGCTGAGGGGTCAGGGCACTCCTATTGTGTCGTAATGCCGCTAGCCCAAATTGTGCACTCAAGATGGATCCAGTGATCTTCAGAGCAGTGCTGCCAGCTCCATTGGATAAAAGTTGTAAGCACTGTAATCCTTCCCTAAGAGACCAGCCACCGCTGATAGACAGTGGTCTGTAATGTAGGCAATGAGAGCAATGAACAATGGAGTTAAAAATCCTTCAGTATTCTGTCCTATCTGCATTTTGCAAGGTTAACCATTTATGATGATGATAACACTTTAAAGGGAATCTGTCACCTCGGTAACTGCTAACTACCTGCAGACATAGAGTTAATTCGCTATTAAATAGCATCAGGGCCGCCATCAGTGCATTACTGCCCTGACTGGTGTATGGGGCCTGATGAACAGAGGGGGCCCAGACACAGTTCTTGCACAGGGGCCCCAAGCTGTCATTGTCCACCCCTGTGCTGTGCTGTGCCGTGTGCCTTTAATTAAATGGGCGCGTCACTCTGTACCTGGCTCCTCCTAACTCCTCCTTTCTAGTCCTGCACTGCTCACTGCTGAACTCTCTGGCTGGATTTGCATAAGGACACCGTGCCTCCTGGCTGATGTAGCTTTCCAGCCAGAGAGAGCAGTGTATGCTGGGCCCGGCCGGAAGTAGTTGCACATGTGAGGGCGGCTATCGGCTGTTGGAGGTGGAGCGTGAGAAGCTGAGGCTGTGTGGAGATGCATGACGGTGAGCTGGGCCCAGCGGTGAATTTTTTTTTTTTTGGGGGGGGACCATTCAGACTTTTGCTATGGGGCCCTATGATTTCTATGGACGCCCCTGTGTGTGTGTGTCTTTATTTAACTCCTTATGTACCGATTAATTAATGAGGTAATCTGGCTGACACCTGTTCCTTACTAAACCTCGGGCTTGGTATTATATATATATATATATACATACTTATATTTGTTTTGTGTGTGTAAACATTATACATTTGAACATGGTATGTAGAGGCTGAACAAGGAGATTACATTACAATTTATCTTTATTTATTCCTCTTCTATTGTACCATTCGTGACTTGTATTGTTTAAGATTACTGTACTTGTTTTTATTATGTATGGCGCTATAATAATTAATAATAATAATAATAATTTTGCTCTATGGATTTACAAAAATGCATGAAAAACTGCATTAAAGTACAACATCAAAAACACATGGATTTTCCACTGTTTTTTTCTGCCAAGAGATGCAGAAACCTTGTGTCATGATCCAGACCAGGTTTTGGGTCATGTCTCTCCTTTCCCTGTCTGGTCATGTCAAGGGTTAACTTTCTCTGCCTCGCGCCGTGTCGGGGCTGCTATTTCTCTGCACTGCATCTTGCAGGCAGTGCCAGTTATTTTTCCTGCCTATGGCGTGTGTAGCTGGCTCTGGTAAAACCCTGATTTGTCCTGTTGCATTTAGCTGTCTTAGCCCGTGTCTGTTCATTCCTCTCTTACCTGCCCTGACTGTGTGTCACTGTGTGTTTGGATTGGTACTCAACTCTGCTTTGGCTCTGACCTGACTCTGTGTCTTCCTTCTGGTACTTCTGCTACGGACCGGTACTGACCTTTTCGTGCTCCTCTGACTCTGTGTTTGGGATTCCCCTTGGTACTACGCTACTCTCTGGTATAGACCCGGCTTGTCTGACTATTCTGCTGCCACCTGGTGGTAGCCTCGCTGCAGTTGTGCTGGTCTGCTCTGAACAGGATTTCATCCCTCTCTCCATTCTGCTGACTCTAGTGGAGTTTGCATTTACCTGCAGTGCTGCAGTGTGACACCTTGCAGAAATTTCTGCAAGCGAATATAAAAAAACATGCACACATAGCCTTGTAGGAGTTAAAGAATAGCTGAGCAATTTATTGCATACAGTTTTGGTTCATCAAATCTCCAGCATAATCATAATAAGAACTCAGAAAAATGACAATATGAGATTCCTCAACAATATTGTTATAATTAAGACTTGTTTCTCATAAAAAATATATATACAAAATTATATTGCAACACCATATTTATGTGAAGAGACCAATTCCTCAGATCTTTAACCCCTTAACGACCGCCGATACACCTTTTAACAGCGGTAGTTAAGGGCACTAAAACCACAGCGCCGTTAATTCACGGCGCTGTGATTTAAGTGAATAGCGCCGCCCAGTGTCGGATTTTCTCTGGGGTCTCAGCTGCCAGGGGTAGCCGAGACCCCAGAGAACATGAATCGGTCGGTTTTTACCGACCCCGCTTTTGCGATCGTCGTTATTAACCTTATAACGGCGACCGCAAAAAAAAAGCCGCGATTTTACATTTAATTTCTCTCTCCTCTGATGTGATCGCACATCAGAGGAGAGAGAAATAGGGTCCCCGATCCCCCCCGGTACCTCTCCGTGGCCCTCCGTCCCCTCCCGGTGGTCCCACGTCCCGCTGGCGTCCTCCGATGGGCGCCGCCATCTTGAAAATGGTGGGCGCATGCGCAGTGCGCCCGCCGGGAATCTGCCGACTCCGGCTGGCAGATTCCATTCATTATTTTGATCACTATGATAAACAATCATAGTGATCAAAATAAAAAAAATAGTACATAACCCCCCCCGTTTATCACCCCCTTATATAGGCAAATATAAAGAAATAAAGAAAATATTTTTTTTTTCAGTTTTCCATTAGGGTTAGGGTTGGGCTAGGGTTAGGGCTAAGGTTAGGGTTAGGGTTGGGGTAGGATTAGGGCTAGGGTTAGGGTTGGGCTAGGGTTAGGGTTGGGCTAGGGTTAGGGCTAGGGTTAGGGCTTGGGTCACGGCTAGGGTTAGAATTAGGGTTAGGGCGAACTAGGATTAGGGTTAGAATTAGGATTAGGGATTAGGGTTGGGATTAGGGTTAGGGTTGGGATTAGGGTTAGGGGTGTGTTGGGGTTAGGGTTGGAGCAAGAATTGAGGGGTTTCCACTATTTACCAACTTTGGGGGTCTAAAAAATCACTTTTGTGGAAGTAAAAAAGACTTTATTTTCACGGCTCTGCGTTTATAAACTTTTGTGAAGTGCTTGGGGGTTCAAAGTGCTCACCACATATCTAGATAAGTTACTTAGGGGGTCTAATTTCCAAAATGGGGCCACTTATGGGGGGTTTCCACTGTTTAGGCCCATCAGGGGCTCTGCAAATGCAACATGATGCCCGCAGACCATTCCATCAAAGTCTGCATTCCAAAATGGCACTCCTTCCCTTCCAAGCTCTCCCATGCGCCCAGACAGTGGTTCCCCCCACATATGGGGTATCAGCATATTCAGGACAAATCGCACAACAACTGTGCGGGTATGATTTCTCCTGTTACCCTTGTAAAAATAAAAATTTTGGGGCGAAAAGATCATTTTTGTGGAAAAAAATAGATTTCTTATTTTCACGGCTCTACGTTATAAACTTCTGTGAAGCACTTGAAGGTTCAAAGTGCTCACCACACATCTAGATAAGTTCCTTAATGGGTCTAGTTTCCAAAATGGGGTCACTTGTTGGAGTTTTCCCCTGCTTAGGCACATTAAGGGCTCTCGGAACGCAACATGGCATCCGATCTCAATTCCAGCCAATTCTGCGTTGAAAAAGTCAAACGGCGCTCCATCCCTTGCGAGCTCTGCCGTGTGCTGAAAAAGTGGTTTACTCCCACATATGGGGTATCGGCGTATTCAGGAGAAATTGTACAACAAATTTTGTGGTTGATTTTCTCTTTTAACACTTGCGAAAATAAAAAAAATTGGTTCTGAAGTAAATTTTTTGCAAAAAAAAGTTGAATGTTAATTTTTTCCTTCCACATTGCTTTAGTTCCTGTGAAGCACTTAAAGGGTTAATAAACTTCTTGAATGTGGTTTTGAGCACCTTGAGGGGTCTAGTGTTTAGAATGGTGCCACTTTGGGGTATTTTCTGTCATGTACACCCCTCAAAATGACTTTAAATATGATGTGGTCCCTAAAAAAATGGTTTTGTAAATTTTGTTGTAAAAATGAGAAATCGATGGTCAACTTTTAACCCTTATAACTTCCTAACAAAAAAAAATTTTGCTTCCAAAATTGTGCTGATGTAAAGTAGACATGTGGGAAATGTTATTTATTAAGAAATTTGGGTGATACATCTCTCTGATTTAAGGGCATAAAAATTTAAAGTTTTAAAATTGCAAAATTTTCTAAATTTTCGCCATATTTCCATTTTTTTCATAAATAAATAAAAGACTTATCGAAGAAATTTTACCACTAACATGAAGTACAATATGTCATGAAAAAACAATCTTAGAATCAGCAGGATCCATTAAAGCGTTCCAGAGTTATAACCTCATAAAGGGTCAGAATTGTAAAAATTGGCCTGGTCATTAAGCTGCAAACTGGCTCTGTCACTAAGGGGTTAATCAATCATTGCAAAGAACGAATGTTTCATTTACAACTTTTTATATTATTGTGTCTTTCACCAATGCAAAAAATAAACTAATCAGCTGTCAATACAATACACAGTAGCAGTTTTCTTTGTCTATTCTGTATATCCATTTTATATGTAAGAAAGGTTGAGAAACATTAAAAAGCAATCTGTTATATGCAGATGTTGTCTTCATCTGTTTATTAGCTAACATCTAATTACAACAGGAAACTCATTTCTGAAAGAGCAAACAAACTCGACCGTGCATTAAAAAGCATTCCATCCAGAGAAGCATTTGGTAATTATTGCATTTACCCTGTGAGCCCCATAAAAATGTTAGTGTGACTGATTTAATAAAAGCATGACTTAGATTTTATATTATCCAAACTATTCGGAATCAATTAAAGGATTAGAAAGAAAAAATTATTTTAGCTTCAAACAGACTAATAGGATATTATCATTAAAAATGGGTTCTCAATTAAATGCAGGACTATTTCATATTTCTAGGAATGCTGACATTTAATACGATCACTAAAAGTACAGTTTAGATGTTTTTATTGTTTGAACTAAAAATACATGGAAGTCCCATGTTGTGATCAGCGCCGCCACGGTCCCTTCAAACACAGCCTTCCTCTAACTGCATATAAGAGGATGACAACTCCCTGCCATCCACGCAGTGCCCGAAGTCTTGCGCCTGCGCAGTGGAATCACTGTCTGTTCAATAGGGCACAGTGAGGGGTGCTTGCGAAACTCTCTGATTCCACTGTACTGGCAGGAGACTTCGGGCACAATGTGGATGATGGACAGATGTCTACTATTTAAATGCAGTTAGAAGAGGTGGCGTTTGTAGGGACCGAGGTGGCATTTGAAGGGACCGAGGTGGCGCTAATCACAATCTGGAAACACGCATAGGACTAGACTGCGCAATTTACATGCAGTGTGAAACAAGTATAAAACACTTTTACTGAGGTATACAAGGGCATGTCTCAGGATATAGAAGAGTTGCAGGATCCTCATTCTTATGATCTTTGATGGGCATAGTTTATAAGCATGGTAGAAAGCAACAAATGGCTCTTTGGGGTGGCCCTAATGAATTGGCATGCCATATCAGCTGACTGTAGACTTAGCTAGAACAGAGAATAGAAGAAAGCTGTAGCAAAATTTAAAAGACACACTACTCATACACGTATATCTGCTTTAACCATGAATGAGGGATAAAACAGTATGTTTTATGATAGAACAGCAAAGACATGTGCAACAGGAACAAACAGAGTTTACACTCAAAGGAAAATTTATTTTGACCCATAAATATATTTCTTTTGCTACCTAGTTTTTCTATCAATTTCCTGGCACAACCATGGGCACCAGGCTTGGGCCAAGTTTTGACAGTTATCAAAGCATATTAGGAACAGCATACAGTGTTTCTCAGGAGGGAATAAAAATCAGCAATTTGAGCTAGCTCTGACCCATACCCTTACAGATGGGTGCAGGCTGTATAACACACCTGGAACCATTGTGTAAGCAGTCTGCTCAACTCCTGAGGTGACTGTTTTCCTTCATCATAAATTTCCCATTTAAGAAGCATTCTCAATAGGGTTTAGGTCAGATGAGAAAGGGTCCATGCCATTATTCTTTCATCTTTAAGGCGTTTAAAGTTAGCCAAGCATTGAGACTTCGACGCATGCTATACAATGCAATTGTCTTGCTTAAAAATCACTTGAATAAAATGTCTTCTAAAAACTGGCAGTAGATATTGGAGTTGATTTTAAGTCCATCTTCAACCTGAAAAGGTCTGACAACCTCATCTTTAATTATTCCAGCCCATAGTATTACCCCACCTCCACCGTGCTTGGGGTCTTAGTGGAAGTGGAGGTCTGTGCCCATTACTGATCCAGCTTTGGGCAGATCTATTCGGTCCATCAAGGGTCACTCTCATTTCATCAGTCCAGAAAATCTTTGAACAATCCATCTTCAGATATTTCTTGGCCAGGTCTTGACATTTCACATTCTATGCCTTGTTCAGTGGTGGTCGGGTTTCAGGCCATGTCTCTGAGCACTGAGCACCTTGTACTTCTGGGCACTCAAGGGAGGTTGCAGTTCTGGAATATGACAGCACTGGAGAATAATGATTTCCTGGTCATTTCACGTTTAATTCATCTCAGGTATTTGTCAATTAATCTGCACCTTCTTTTCTCAAGACGTTTTTTGCAAGCCTAGTAATTATTTGAAACAAAACTTTTGATGGTTCTCTGATCGCGCCCCAATATCTTAGCAGTTTAAAGAGTGCTGCATCCCTCTGTAAGACTTGTAACAATTTTAGAATTTTCAGAGTCAGTTAAATCTCTATTTGGCCCATTTTACCTGAGAAAAACAAGCTGCCTAATAATTCTGCACATCTTGATTAAGGACATTGTATCTTTAGGCCTCACCCTCCTCATTACACAAATGCACATCACCTGATCTGCTTCATCCAATGAGCATTAATGTTTATACAGAGTAGAGATGAAAAATCTGCAGAAAAATCATGAAAAAGTAAAAATACTCACAAGCCTAATAATTGTTCACACACTGTATATCAAGTTCAGTCTTTCATTGCCTCTTGCTAAATCTCCAAGTATCCATAATGTGCTGTGGTTCTCATTTTGTTCTCTTTTTTTCCAAGGACAGCATTAGAAACTGTGATTGGGTTTAATTACCTTAAACACTGTATTTGCATAGTGGGTTTTGTATATTAAATACATTTAGATAATGTTATTCTGGTCATTTTATTCAGATCTAATTGTCTGTACTAGGCACACTGAATAAAAGTGCTTCATATGCAAATGGAAAAGAGGGATTTAGAAAATCTAGTCTAGCAAACCAATTAAATGGTGCAATGTTTTCACATGTTTGGGAATGTGCAGTACATTTTACACATGTTGTTTTTTTTATACAAAGTCATTAATACATCCTACTTATTGATCTTTCACTCCATATTCAAAAAGTTTTGTTTTTTGCTTTTTTTCTCAAATGAATTTAGACATTCCAGAGAAAAACTGCAATTAGAACTAATCTCATAGATGTTTGCAGGATTGTGTCAGTTATCCACAATCATACTGGTCCTTGAGCTGGGTTGTGAAAATGTTGCATGCCACATTTTTTGATCAGGCTACAAACAAGTGCAAAAAGTGCAAAACTTTGACTTCATATGTGTTTGGGTCATAAAACAACTGATCGGACACAAGCAAGGTATGGAAACTCAGGCTTAGCGCTGATTCAGACACCAGGGATTATTCTCATACACAAAAAAAAGTTTAAGGGCCCCGTCACACATAGCGACGCACCAGCGATCCCGACAATGATATGACCTTGTCAGGATCGCTGGTGTGTCGCTACATGATCGCTGGTGAGCTGCTAAACAGACAGCTTCACCAGCAATCAGCACCAGCGACACGCGGGTAACAAGCGACGCACGTCACTTAGTTACCCACTGTGTACCTTAGTTACCAGCGCGCTGGTGCAGGGAGCTGGTAACCAAGGTACACATCGGGTTTCTAAGCGGAGCGCGGCACTTAGAAACCCGATGTGTACCTTGGTTACCAGCTCCCTGCACCAGCGCGCTGGTAACTAAGGTACACATCGGGTTTCTAAGAGCTGCGCGCCGCTTAGAAACCCGATGTGTACCTTAGTTACAAGCGCCAGCTCGCTGACTGCTGGTCTCCCGCCTGTCACACGTAGCGATGCGTGCTGGCCAGTGGGAGACAAGCGATCAAAAAAATGTCCTTGCCATTCCAGGACGATCAGCGACACCCAGCGCTGGTAAGTGTCACACACAGCGATCTCGCTGGTGAGATCGATGTTGCGTCACAAAACTTGTGACTCAGCAGCGATCTCGCTAGCGAGATCGCTGTGTGTGACGGGGGCTTTAGTTTCTTCAATTTGGTCAGTGTCAGTTCTTACCATCAGAGTTTGGTCAGAGTTTAACCAGTTTTTCTAGGATGAAAAAAACTGATGGAGGTTTTTCAATTTTCTATTATCAAACAGTCCATGAAAAATCGACAGCACACATATGGCATCCAAGTGCTGTCCAATTTTACTGTGGGTCCACAGACTTGGTGTGTTTGGTCTGACACGCAGATTAATATCATACAAGTCCCCATGCTTTTGTTTGAACGGCTTGGTCCAAAGAAAACATGAACTACCACACAGACTGTAAGAGGTACAAGTACTATCCATGAAAATCACGGATAACACTCATACAAAAAAACTGAAGTCTGAATGAGCCCTTAGACATGTCAGAAAATAGCATTGCAAATATTCACAAGTTGGGACCTTAACCTTCTAATAGCTTTCTGATGAAATTAATAGGTCTATGTACCTACTATGAACAGAGGTGTGTATAGAAAAAAGGATTTGGCCTTTACCCCCTAGTGACCACCAATACGTCTTTTTACTGACCTGCGATATAAGAGACTAGCAACCCCCGACAGGTGCCAGTCCTGTAGCTATCAGCTGTACACTATAGCTGACAACTTGCTGCGTCAGCCACAATCAGTATTGACACTGACTATGGTTTTTAACCCCTTAAATTCTGCTGTCAATAGGGACTATGACATCTAGACGGGTAATAGAGTGTGGGGGCTTCCTCTCTAACCCCATTGGCACCCTGAGATCTTGATGTGTGTTCCTGATGTTTGCCATGGCAGTTCACTGCCAAATGATGGCCTTAGACTCTGCCCGCTTTAGTGGCATGTTCAAATGTTATCAAAATTTAGGTGGCAAAAATAAACTTTTTCATTCCTGTCATGCCACTTTTTTTTTATTAATCCCTGAAACACAGCTGAAGAGTTAATGAATTACCCAAAAGCAATTTTGAATACGTTGAGGGGTGCAGTTTTTAAAATGGCATCAATTTTGGGGGTTTCCAATACATAGGATCCCCAAAGTCACTTAAAAACTTAACAGATACCTAACAAAATATGTTTTGTAAAATTCCTTGAAAAAATGAAAAATTACTGCTGCATTTTTAAACTTTCTAAAATGCAAACAAAATAAGACAACATTTGCAAATGGTGCTGATGTAGAACAGACATGAGAGAAATGTCATTAATTCATGCTTATGTGTGGCATGACTATCTGGATTAAAAGGATACTCATTCAAAGTTTGAAAATTGCTAAATTTTTAAATGTTTGAAATTTTCATAAATAAATGCAAAACATATCAACCTAAATGTATTATTATCACAAAGTATAATGTGTCACAAAAAAAACAATCTCAAAAACAAGGGGATATGTTGAAGCATTCCAGAGTTACTACACATAAAAGCAACACGTGTCAAATTTTAAAAAATTGGCCTGGTCACTAAGGTGTTAAATTAAAGGGGTTGTCCACTAATCAGACTGCTCATTCTCAATCACTATGTTTCCCACAAGTAAAATAATAACACCCATAACAACCACTGGTGCCGGTGCCATTCCAGCAGTGTCAGCACTGGCTCTCCAAGCACACACATGACATTGTTATGTTACATGAGCCTTGCAGCCAATTAGCAGCCACTTTACTCCCCCCACCTTTCGACAAATCAGAAATCCAGAGGAAATCAGAGAGCAGATGCAGCTCTCACCTCCTCCGGATTTTAGCTACATCCAAAGTAGGGGACAGGGAAGTAGCCACTGATTGATCGCAGGGATTGCATGACAGTGCTGGAACGGTGCTGGCACTAGAGGTGAGTATAGGTGTTATTAATTTACTTGGGGAAACATACTGATTGAGAAGGGTGTGTTTGATTAGTGGACAACCCTTTTAAACAAAATTAGAGTTCAACAGAAGAATCCAAGGCACCAAGTATGTTCCTCAAAAAGCTTCTTTATTAATCACAACATAGAACGTTGAAAGCTGCAACGTTTTGGCCACACACAGTCTTTTTTTTTTTTTTTCCAATCAATTTTTATTGTAGGAAGTTACATTACAAAAAGGAGAAATTCAGGTATCATTGGCAATAATACACAAAGAGAACAACGCTGTAACACGTGGTAGTAAATCCTTTGATTATGATTCACATTTCCTATCACACCACCAACAATCATGTCCGATGCAAGTTGCAACTTTTTTTTGTTTAATCAACACCCAATACGTATAGAGTCAACCTACCAATTTACTCTTTAATCCTCAAAACGAGGGTTCCAAACAACCAGAACCAGAGAGTAAGAAAGGAAGATAAGAAAAGGGAGGAGAGAAAGAGGTGGTGGGGGGAACCATGGATGGTTGCAAAGATGCAACCAGGGAGGGGGAGGGGGGAGGTAGGGAATTAGATGGCGTTCCGGGGTAGCCCAAGCAGTAACAACAACAGAGTTATAAACACCTTGAATATTGACATGTGGTACGGGTGAACTCCCTGCGTAACACTCTCTTTGACCCTATTTGACCCATTTTATTAATATCAGACAGTTTGCCCTGGAAACAGATGCCTGTCAGGGGATGCATATACAGAGTTTAGCCACGTGTCCCAAGTCTGAAGTATTTTGTTTTTGGCGCGGATGGAGTGAGCCAGACAGAACTCGTATTGGCATTGGAGATTAATTCGGTTATATAGTTCAACTAATGTAGGTGTCTTTGGGGATTTCCAATAGCTACTTATGCAATATCTGGCAGCAACTAGAATGTGAACTAATAATCCCCTGGATTCCCAAGAGAACTCCTCTATACCCACGTTTAGCACTGCCAGACCCGGATTCGGATTAATAGGATTGCCTGTCAGCTCACCCATCAGGCCAAACACCTCCAACCAGAACGAGAAAACCTTGGGACAATCCCACCAGCAGTGACCAAGAGTACCCTTTTGGAGGCAGCCCTTCCAACAATGTGGCGAATAATTTGGGAGGAACTGCGCTAAGTTGGCTGGGGACCGATACCATCGCAGGTGTACTTTTTTCAGTTGCTCCAGATGATTTATACACTTGGAATATTTTTGGATATTTGCTGATGCCGAGTGCCAGTTTGAAGGAGAGGTAGAGACACTCAACTCCACGTCCCATTTATTCATATAAGGAGATTTTTGCTCTTCAGGGGGGTTATTGAGCCATTTGTATGTTGAGGAGATACCTTTGGATTTAATTATCTTTTTAAATACCAAAGCCTTTGTTGTAGGTAACAGAGGATTCGACTTTGGAGGAAATTTAGAGGCCAGAAAATGACTAATTTGGATGTGTTGATAGAAACAGCCCTTTAAAGAGGGGTGTTTCCGTACTATTTCATTAAAGGGGTTAACACCCAAATCAGAGTATAGATCCGCCAGCACTGTAATGCCCGATCCCTCCCACCTGGCCAGATTCAAAAAGGGTATTTGAGATTCCAACGACTTGAGGGAAATCTCTGAAAGAGGAATCTGAATCTTATGAATCAAGTCATTTCGCCAGACCTCCAGGGAGGCTGACATGGTGGGAACACACTGGGAGAACCGTGAACGGCTCAAATATTCTGCTTCCATCATTCTTCTGACCGAGCCCTGGCGGGACAGGAAATTTTCAATCTGAGCCCATCTATGTGAATTACCTGGACGCCACCATTCCTTTAGTGATTCAATTAGTAAGGCTTTATAATATGCCGTTATGTTTGGGGTGCCCAATCCCCCTAAGTCATATGGGGGATATAACACTTTACCTGCGACCCTAGCCCTTTTATTACCCCAGACAAATTTGTTAGTCAACGATTGAAGTTTCATCAGGGTTTTGTGAGAAATTTTAATGGGTAGGCATCTGAGCACATACAATATTTTGGGTAAGAAAACCATTTTAAAGGACTGTATCCTGGCCATCCAGGACAACGATATTTTTTCATACCTTCCCAATTCCTTTTCTAAATTTTGGATCAGAGGTTCCAAATTTTCTTTAATTAACATCTGCGATGGTGTCAGCTTAATACCCAAATAAGGTATCCCCCTGTCGCACCATTTGAATTGAAAGGCCCCCTCCAGCGCACTCCTGGCCTCCACCGGTACATTAAACGGCAATATCAAAGACTTTGCCGAATTAAGCTTATAATACGACACTTTAGAAAAGTTTGATAATGTGTTCACCACTGCTGGAATCGAAACTACAGGGTTAGAACAGGAAATTATCACATCGCCTGCGTATAGACCAAATTCCCCAACTCTTATACCAGAAATGGCTATGTTTTTTCGTATAGCTTCCGCCAGAGGTTCTACCACTAAAGCAAAAATAGCGGGAGACAATGGACACCCCTGGCGAGTGCCATTACTTATTTGAAATTTAGATGACAGAAACCCCGATGCCAACACTGACGCATTTGGGTAAGAGTAGAGAGCTAGAATGGATGACTTGATTTTCGCCACACACAGTCTTTATCAAGCCATAAATTGAAAAGAAACACAGATGCAGAGAGACATAGAGAGCTCTTTCAGTTGATGTCCCACAATAAATAACACTCGAAGTCTCACTGTATCTAAAAGTGTCTTCTCCAATTTATGACTGTATGTGACTGAATTGTTGCAGCTTCTAACTTTCTATGTTGTGATTAATAAAGATTTTTTTTTAGATCTATAAGGTGCTTTAAATAATTCTGTTTCATTTACTGGCAATATAGTGGAGAGTTGCCCTAAGAAAGCATGGGTCTAAAGAAGTGGAGTGGTGCACAGGATTTTTTTACATAGTCATGTAATGGCTCCCCTTAGGTTCAAAATTGAACAGAGGTGTAAAATGCTTCTAATAGAGATTTCTGGGCCATACTATATTTCAGAGACAATGTTTTTGAAATGCATTGCTGCTGGTAGTGTAGCATACTTCCATATTTGGTGCCACATTATTCTGGACTGCGTGTGCCACTTTGCAACCTTGGCCCTTAGTCTCTACTTTGTGGATGAGGACTAAGGTGCCATTTATTGCAGCAATATACTACAAACAAAGCTTGTGATCATCCTGTTGCATTGTATTTATATGCTTTTGGGAGAATATTATCTGCCATAAATGTGTTATCTGCTGATTATTTTTGCATGGTATGAAAACTAATGTAAGTAAAAGTTGCAAAGTCTTACACATTGCAACCAATTTTAAGTTACTTTAATAGCTTAACTTATCAAGCATGTGCCTGTTGCATATATATTTCGCAGAAAAAAAAGTCCATTGATGAAAACTGAATTTTATTAAACAATATAAATAAATGTTCTTCAATCTGGTTCTGGGACTCCAGTCTGTATATAATATCGAAGCTATCCATCACGCTGCCATTTAATTGGTAAAAAGATGTGAATGTTTTGCTGTAGTTAAATAGGAAAACAGATTTTGATCTTACTGCACTAACATGACAAATTTAATCAGGCCGGGATGTTGTCTGTTCTTATATTCATCATTTCAGCTCTGGAAAGTTAGACATGAAATATGTATCCTCCTTGCAGGGAGACACATTTGTCATTTTATATAATTGTGTTTTTTCCAAGTGTCTGGTACAGCAGCTCCAAGATAATGGCAATGACAATAAAACAAGAAAGTGAAATCAGTTACTATAGTCTCATTGTGTGGTCAGAACCACTATGGCCTATGTTCATTTTACAAGCTTTCTTACTTTTGTTCTTTCTCTAATTCTTTTATCTCTCATTTTTTCCTTTTCTTCCTTTACTTTTCTTTAGCTTTTTCTTTATTTTGTTCTTTCTTTCTTTTTCTCTCTTGTCCTTTCTCTCTTTCTTTACTTTTCTTTTTCTCTCTCTGTCTTTCTCTCTTTCTTTCGCTTTCTCTTTATTATTTTCTTTCTTTTACTCTTTGTTTATCCTATTTTCTTCTGTCTGACTCTTTTTTACCTCTTTTTTTCCATTTTTTCCTCTTTTCTTTTGTGAGGTTTTTTTTCTCCCTCTCCTTTTGTCTTCCCATCTCTGCTTTTTTCCATTTTCTTTTACCTATATTTCCTTCTCTCAGCATTTTTTTTTAAGAAATCCACTGAGCACAGACATATTACTATACAAAGATAAACATATGCCTCTATTACTAGATTGTGTTATGATTACATACATTGTATAACTGGGCAACTAAGATCTACATCACTGATAAATAAAACAAAAATACACTAATACTTATGAGCTAAAAATTGGATATCTTTTAACACCTTAAGGCTGTGTGCACACGATGCGTTTTTTTAAGCGTTTCCGCAGCGTTTGAGCCGGCTCAGACGCTGCAGAAACGCTTAAAAGATGCATCAAATTAATTAGCATGCGTTTTTGGCTAAAAACGCAGCATGCTCATTAATTTCCGCATTGCTGAGCGTTTTTAGCCATCCCCAATGATCCCAGAAATCGCGTGTCAAAAAACGCGTCAAAAATCGGGCAAAAAACGCACGGAAAAAGACGCGCGATTTCTGGGAAGGGGATCCTTTTCCTGAGCGTTTAAAAACGCTAGCGTGGGCACATAGCCTTAAGGTGTTGACTACTTTTCAGGATTACTATACACAGCAAACAATATATTATTATACATTAGCCTGAAAAATCTATAGCAACTCGTTTATGTAAAAAAGGACAAATAGATTATAAGTGATACATTTATTGGCTAACCAGGAAAAAAAAATATTTGCAAACTTTCGGAGTACAGGGGCGACCTTCGTCAGGCTGGTTAACAAATCCATTTACATAGGTTTTTCAGAATAGAAAGATTTTATTTTTTCGTTTCTTTTTTGCTCCCCATTTTCAACAGCCATAAATATTTTTCATTTTGCAAAACAAGTTGTAGATTTTCTTGTTTATTATTATGGAATACATATGCATTAGCTCTTATTTGATTTACAGATTTTTGTTTTTAGTTGTATTCCATTTACTCTTTACCATAAATACCATATTTAATTTACTGTTTAGGTAATTGAATCCATGTTCATACCAAATGATGTTTTATTTAATTACATTGGCATTTTTCTATTCAGGAAATGCATACATATTGATTAACACTTTTCTCTATAAGTGATAGAAAAACTGACATTGTGTCCGCCTGTATTATCAATTACACAACAACTGTTTCATTATCATTTCCAGAGAATTTGGTACTATAGTGGTCAATTACCATAACTACCAACTGTTACTACTTTATCCACTCTCTATGCAGTAACTTATATACAGTATGGTCAGTATGGTCAATTTTGTGTGTGTGTGTGTGTGTGTATATATATATATATCGATAGATACAATATATATATATATTATGGTGTGACTGGTGGTCAAGTGGTTAATGGAAGGTATGTGTCACAGGGATGGTAGCTCCCTGTGATGTAGCCCGGAGTGTTTTTCTTAAGTGAACGTAGATTTTTAAGTAGTTGCTGTTCACATTTGGGTCCGGGCTACGGGTAGCTATGAGAGTTGGGAGGGTCTGGCTACCCATGTACCACACACTGTTAATTGAAAGTGCTTTATTGTCAACACGTTTCAAAGTGTTAACTATTCAATTGAAATTCACTGTTCCTGTTTTTTAATGTACAAATTGATTCCTGTGGATATTGCAGCAGCTGACAGTAACGCCATATAGTGGTTGTGTCACACACACCCTCTCAAAGCAAGCATATAACCCCTATCCTCCTATCCCTCATACTTGAGTAAGACCATACTGCGCTTTGCACATTTCTTTCAGTATATTTATAATCGGTCATAAGTGATCATAAATCATATAAGAGAAGAGCCATGAAGAAAAAATCTCAAGAAGGAAAGAGTTATAATGCAGCAAATCTAGATCGGTCAGCCCTACAATTAGCAATAATTGAATGTGCTGCTGCACATACACTGTGGTGGCAGTACAAAAAGGAATTACAAACCATAGGCAATTCTGCAAACACTGAAAATGTTGATTCCACTATTGCTACACGTTAAAAAATTGGATGTTCTTCACGCATATTTTGATCAACATGTGTAAGCTCATCTGCCAGCGACAATGTTGCTTGTTTTACACAGGACCCTTTACTATATTAAGGCAAAATTTACCGTAAATCCCTTTGCACAGTCTATAAGATATTTCCAAAAATCAACAACTGACTTAATGGCTTATATGGTCGGTTTAACGTATGGGATTTTAGTACGGTAACATTCCAGAATTTGGAGGAGTAGGTTTTCAATCACTGACCTCTCTAGTCTGAGATTATAGTCACACCATTTTTTTTTAAAGAGAACCTGAAGCGTATCCCAGTTAATATTTATCTTGATTTTTCTGGTACCTTTTCTTTTCCAACATTTTGAGACCACCTTCTTTGTACTATGTAGACACAACACACTAATCAGGAAAGTTATTTCCATAAAACCTGTAGGTTTACTTAGCAGTTTATTCCTACAGCCTTAAAAAAAACAAAAAACAAAAAACAAAAAAACGACAATGCATCTATTTATATGGATAGGTTCTGCATGAAATGTGTTTGCCTCCACCTATCATACTTCGTGATGAGAGATGGTATCACCGAATGTGTATATATTTGCATACATTGTCTGGGCTCCCTTTTGCACATTCAATGCATTTTAGTGAGTTTGTGAAGGTTGAGGTACAAAAAAAATGTCAGGCGGAATTGTCTGTCAGATTATAAAGGTTGCCATGGCAACTATTGTATGTGCGGCACAGAGGAGCATATTTTAACCCATTTCCTGCCAGTAGTGCTTGGCACATGATTCTGGGTTTGACACAATTACATCCTGTATAAATTTGATTTCATTTAACTGTAGCAGGTAAAAAAAGATGCTCCTCACCAAGACTGAAGTCATTCTGAGCTGGTGAAGCTGAAATTCAATCATAACTCTGCACAGTTCACTGTACACAATGCAAGCTCTATCTGCGCCTCTATCTACCTATAAAAAACATGTTTTCATAAAGGCAAAAAGCCAATATTAATTATTGGTATCCATCATTCTGTTTACCTAGAGAAAGGCTCATTATCTATCTATTATCTATCCTCAAAATAAAGCAGCACTATACAAAACTGATATATAGCAAATGGGTGGAAGCCTCAGGGTATCGACCCAACATCCTCCATATACATACAGCAAAAAATGACAGCACTCCGGAAGTGAGATATTGAAAGAAAACCTGTGGCCTTTATTCATTTATTACACATACATGGGTCTATAAAGACCACATTTTTTCACTATTTCACGTCTGGAGTGCTGTCATTTTTTGCCTTATATCTATCAATCGCATATCTATAATAAGCATAGTATCTAAATAATCTCTATAAATATCATGCCATATTTTTTGGACTGTAAAGACGCACCTAGGCTTTAGAGGAGGACATTAGAAAAAAATTGAAGCAAAAAATGTGGTCATAACACACTGTTATAGGGGGTGGGAGGAACTGCTGCTGACACTGCTATAGGGGTAATATCCCCATCCTGGTATATATATGTCGCCATCCTGATATATATGGCCCCATCCAGATATACATGGCTCACCATCCAGGTATAAATGACCCCCATCCAAGTATACATGGCCCCCCCATCTTCATCCTGGTATACATTGCCCAAATCCCCATCCTGGTATACATGGCCCCCATCCCAAATTCTGGTAAACATGGCCACCATCTCCATCCTGGTATACATGACCCCCATCCTGGTATACATGGCTCCCCTCCCCAATTCTGGTATATATGGCCCCCATCCCTATCCTGGTATACATGGCCCCATCACACTGCACATATGAAAAATTACCTTCCCTCCACACCCTTGCAGCAACGTGCTGCTCTGATGCCAGCAGCTGTCTGCAGCGTGAAAGCAGCACATGACGTCACTGCCATGCGTCCTCACATGCCGAGATCAGCTACCGGAATGTTCACTGCTCTTCTCACCCAGAATTATCATAGAATCATAGAGTTGGAAGGGACCTCCTGGGCCATCTGGACCAACCCCCTGCTCAAAGCAGGATTTGCTAAATCATCCCAGACAGATGTCTGTCCAGCCTCTGTTTGAAGACTTCTATTGAAGGAGAACTCACCACCTCTCGTGGCAGCCTGTTCCACTCATTGATTACTCTAACTGTCAAAAAGTTTTTTCTAATATCTAATCTGTGTCTCCTCCCATTCAGTTTCATCCCATTGCTTCTAGTCTTTCCTTGTGCAAATGAGAATAAAGATGATCTATCTACAATGTGACAGCCCTTGAGATATTTGTAGACAGCTACTAAGTCTCCTCTCAGTCTTCTCTTTTGCAAGCTAAACATTCCCAAATCCTGCAACCTTTCCTCATAAGACATGGTTTGCAGACCGGTCTCCATTCTGGTCACTCTTGTTAGGCATCGGGTTTCTGTATCTGCTCTGCAGGAATCCAGAGCCTCACATTCTGCGGTCTCCTACTGTTTACCGCAGAGGAGATTGCTCTGCAGCAAATCTCTCCAGAGTCTAAGTCTCTCTGTCCTCCTACTGGGCATGCTCACGAGACGATCTCCCATTGGGGATCGGGAGTCATGTGCCCAGGTCCTGCTCCAGATCTCATTGGTCTATCTCGGAGATCTGGAAGCTTCCGGAAGGTCCCGGCTATAAAAAGCGCGCATTACCGTTCGGCCATGCACTAGTATAGTCTCTAGTTGCTACTGTGTGAATGATGATGGATGTATTAACCTGCGAATGACTCATTAAGATCGCCTCCCTCTGATATTACGAATGTGTACAGGGACTTAGACTAGAGTCAGCGCCAGCGCGTGGCAAGCCTCAAGCCACTACACCATCATTCACAGTGCTAGCGTCCGACATTGCGCCTGCTTCTTTGCTTTGTCGACTAGCGGCAGTGTCCTACGCCGCGCTGCAGTTGCAGCGCTCCTTGGCGTCCGCAGTAGTGACGCCGCACGCACGGTAGGTCTAGACGGACGCAGCTCCTCTGCTTTGGGTCCTGCTCCTGTGACCAGATACTGTGTGTGCATTTACCTGAGGCCAATGACACTAACAGGCTAAGCTTTTTGTATGTTTGTGTTACAGCGCCTCTGTGAGTTAACAGAGTCCGCTTTGCGCACTTCGGGTGAAGTTGAACCCATGCTCATTATACCGCCATATAGCACGTCTGCCATTACTCAGCAGCAGTTATAACACCTTCTGCACGGTGGACCCCGAGCGGCGAACACACTTTATTATTTATTTTATTTAGTGCGTTCTGCCGTTCCTAACAGCTCTTTTCTGAACTTGCTCCAGTTTGTTGATGTCTTTTTTAAAATGTGGCACCCATAACTGGACACAGTATTCCAGATGAGGTCTGACCAAAGAGGAGTAGAGGGAAATAATGACTTCACGTGATCTAGACTGTATGCTTCTGTTAATACATCCTAGAATTGCTTTTGCCTTTTTTGCTGCTGCATCACACTGTTGACTCATATTCAGTCTGTGATCTATTAGTATACCCAAGTCTTTTTCACATGTGCTGTTGCTTAGGCCTATTCCTCCCATTCTGTATATGCTTTTTTCATTTTTATTGCCCAGATGTAGTACTTTACATTTTTCCCTGTTAAAAACCATTCTGTTAGTTGCTGCCCACTTCTCCAGTTTATTTATATCTTTTTGAATCCTCTCTCTCTTCTCTAGTATTAGCTATCCCTCCTAGCTTTGTGTCATCAGCAAATTTAATCAGTTTACCCTCAATTCCATCATCTAAATCATTGATAAAGATGTTGAACAATACAGGGCCCAGGATAAGAAAAAGTGGTCAGACAATCCGCGCTGCGAATCACTATGGACGATTATTATTACAGTGGTCTTTATTTGACGCGTTTCAAAGTTTCACAGAACTCCTTCCTCAGGAAAAAACGCGTCGAATAAAGACCACTGTAATAATAATTGTTCATAGTGATTCGCAGCGTGGATTGTCTGACCACTTTTTTCTTATCCTGCATATTCTACGTCAGTCCCTCGTGGAACTGTGGTTTCTGCAGCAACGAATCCTCCATGCTTATTACAAGCTCCATCTGGTGAGTGTATTATTTTTAAATTGATATACCTACACTGGATAATGCACTATTGCACTATTTCTCTTCAATAGTATCCCTAATACAGGGCCCAGGACAGAGCCCTGTGGTACCCCACTTGAGACATGCTTCCAACTGGATGTGCAGCCATTTACGACCACTCTTTGGGTCCGATCACTAAGCCAGTTATGAATCCACCTAACAGTTACCTTGTCCATTCCATACTTAGTCATTTTTTCAATAAGGATTGTGTGAGATACTTTGTCAAATGTTTTGCTGAAGTCAAGATATACTATATCTACAGCATTTCCCTGATCCACCCAATCAGTGATTCTGTCATAGAAGGAAATTAAGTTAGTCTGACATGACTTATTAGTTACAAACCCATGCTGACTAATAGGCTTGGAGAACAGTGAATATTCATTCTCTTTAATAGCGGGTACAAGTGATTGCCCCAGTGGCTGTGGGTAACAGTGTGCCCGCTATTAAAGAAAATGAATATTCCCTGTTCTCCACTCCCAAAATTTTAGAGGAAAAAAATGCATCTTATAGTCTGAAATGTATCTCATATCTATAATTTTAATTTATTAATATATTTCAATTTTATATAATCTATTGATTGATCTGATCTGTTCCTGTGATGCTAGTGGTCAAGGAGGTCAAGGTCACAAGCCAGGAGGGTACGTCATAAACTGAAGGAAGAGATAAAAGCGTAGTCAGGTAACGTTCCGAGGTCAGAGTACCGGGGGGATTAACGGATCAGAACTGAAGGGGTTAAACAGGCGGATGGTCAGAACGAAGTCCAAAGTCAGGCAACAGATGAAGCAAACAGAACACAAGGCACAGGAGAGCACAAACCTCACAAGATGAAGGTTCATCTGGCAGTGGTCTGGGAGAAGCTGCTCAGTTAAGTAGGCATGGCATTCCCCCCAGATAGTGAACGCCTGAGACAGTGACGCCTCCCAGTCACAGATTGGATAGTCGAGCTGTCAACACACTGACAGCTCAGCATGCCCCTGTACCAGATTGAATGGTCATGCTGTCCATCAAAGTACTGACAGCTTCAGCACGCCCCTGTACCTAATTGGATGGCCAAGCTGTCAGCACTCAGTAACTGCATTCCAGACACCCTGAGGGGTGGAACCGTGACAGCTCCCCTTCCCTTTTTTTAATATAAATTGAAGTAATTCAGCGTTTACAAATGTATTTCTTTTTTTGATCCCAGATGATTTTTATTTTAGCATCGAAAAATACCGTAAGTGATAACTGTCCTATCGTTCTGCATTTTTAGGTTTTAGCTGCTGCTCATAATATTTCTCATTACTCTAACACTTAATAAACTATTGACTAACATGATCATGACTTTTTTTCAAATGATATTATCAGATCAGATTTTTGGAGATTTATGGCCATATCTGTATGCTTGTATTGGGTTGCCCACCTCTGGAGACATTTTTGTTTTTTACTTAAATGCATAGATTTGAGTCAAAATCATTTTAGCGACTTGGTTTAGCATTTGGCTTTCACGGATTGTTCATTTCCATGCACATTCAACTTTGATGTGGTGTCTGGTTATAAATCAGAGGAGAGGATCTCAAAAAAGACAGATAAAAGTTTCAAACTCTTAAAGAAGTACTCCCAATAATATTTTTATGGAGTAAATTTGTGTGAATTAGTATAGTGTAGGTGTATTTATATGCTCATCGATCACCATCTCCACTGTTTTCCAGTGTCACGCTGGTTCTCTTCTGTTAAGTGACAGCTTTTCCGACTTGCTGGCTCACACTGTGGTTTATATTTGAGCTGGAAGTTGCTATTAGGCTACGGCCACACCATCAGTATTTGTTCAGTATTTTTTTCTCAGCATTTGTAAGCCAAAACCAGGTGAGGAACAATCAGAGGACAAGGTATAATAGAAACAAGTGCACGAATTCTGCGTGTTTGACCTACTCCGGGTTTTGGATTACAAATACTGATGTGAAATACTGACTAAATACTGATAGTGTGGCCTTTGCCTTACAGTGTAAATCTATGAAGCCTAATTCTGATGCTCCACAGACTTGTAATGTAATGGCTTGCTCACATGAGTGAATAACACGCCCTAGTGCTAGGTAATAAAAAACACCGCACCAGTGTTTTTATGCGGCTCACATCTGTGATTATTTCCTCATGCCGATTGGTATGAGAAATGAATCGCAGCATGCTGTGAAAGCATCCGAGAATCAGATCGCACACTATAGTTCCCGCATCTCTGCCTGCAGTTCCTCTCTCTCTGCAGAGACATCAGGCTCCCGTCCTGCACCTTCCGGGTCTGCTGCTGCCCGGGGTGCATGCACTCCTAGCAGATCTTCAGGCACTGTGCTTAGAGCGCACGCACGCACATTTCCTCTTTCTTAAAGGGGCCATGCGCGTTCCTCTAAAGTGTCCCCAACCAATAGCTGGAGGTCACTTATTATTTAAACCGCCTCCTCCAACATGGAGATGTCTGTGCAATGTTGTGAGTTTGTTCCTAACGTGCTCGTCATTTCTCAGGTCCCTGTACTTGTATCCGAGTCTGCTGCACCTGCCAGTGCTCACCTCAACGGCAGCAGAGCCAGCTGCACCCACCAGTGCTTACCTCAACAGCAGCCGAGCCGGCTGCACCCGTTAGTGCTCATCTGTCCGTTAGACTGTCCTGTCTGCACCTGCGGTTCCTGTCATTTTGTCTGCCTGTCTGCATCTGTTGGCCATTTCCCCAGGCCATTCCAGCTATCCACTCCTAGGGATCAGCCGCCATCTACCCAAAGTCAGTCCTGGAGTAGCACCTAGATCACCTCCCTTGTCTCTGCGGTGTCGTTAACTGTTGCATGTCCAAAGTGTCGGATTGGGTGAGGCTCCTAGTCACCCCTGTGTGATCTGGCAAGTGAAAACTTCATGTGACTCAGAAGAGGACTGGAGAAGATGGCGATTAGTGAATACATTATTACACCTACCCTGAATATACATTCACACAGATTTAAACTAAAAAATTTTATGTGAATGCTTTGTTAGACGTCAAAATAAGATCACGGATGAATTCTCAGTTACCCATTCTGTAGTCAGCAATAAACTGTGCAACACAAAGGCTATTGAGGGCAAACTGTGTAATTTTTTTTAACGAAACCCAACTGCAAAAATTATTTTTAGTCCAAAATGAATGCATTTACGTAAGATAACATTGTCTATATTATTATTATTATTTTTTTTAATGCTGAAGCCTTATGAATCTTACAAGCTTGTAAAGGTATTGATTAGAGATGAGCAGATCTTTAGAAATTCACATTGGTTGGCTTTGCCAAATTTTCCCCGGAAATTCTATTTGCAATAATTATTAAACATGAATCTTGAATCCTGAGCTTTCAGGGTGTCTATATGTCTCATTCCCCATAGACCACTGGAAAGTGCTTTAAACTGCAAAAGTTACAAAATTATTTAATTAATGAAGTGCCACACAGATAAGTGAATGTTTAAATATTAGTGTTAATAACATCAGTGTCCAAGAAATATTTCAGACCCATTAATGCCATAGATCTGTATGGTATCATTTTTCCATCGTGCAGTACTGACACCATTGCTTATACATGTCAGGATGGACACTGAGCCCTACAGGCATTGGACATGGTGGTGATAACCAGCTCATCACTGAATAGCTGTACCATTAAATGCCAGTAATATTACCTGGTACAAACTTCAGATGCCTGATAAAGAAAACATGGCTTTAGGAATGCACAAAAAAGTAATAAACTTTAATAAATAATATGTAGTCTTGAGATGGAATGAACTTCACCCATTTTGAAAAAATGTACAATCTTTTACTCTGGAAAGATATAGATATATTGTAATAAATACATAGAAGCCTATTTTTAATTCCATTGATTATTTATGGGCAGAAGGTATAAACAGTAAAATTGTCTTTTCAGAATTCTTCCTGGAATAAGAACCCACAATTTGCAATAACCTGAGGGTCCATCTTTTCTGCTTATGAATCAGTTCACACTTCTTATCGCCTGAAGGGAATAAAATATTTTATTCTGTCCTGCTATACCCCTCTTTCCAGCTTGAGAGCTCTCAGGCAAAAGTGACAACTGATTAATGTTTATAGATCAACTGCAGTAAATAGCATATGTTTTCATTTCCTTAGCACGTCTACGATATGCAGGACAAATCCATCTTATAACATATCAGTGCTTTTATTACATGAAAAATCAAAACAGTTTCTAACAAAAATGCAACATGGTCAACAGCAGCAACATTGACACCTTCTGACCAGAGGTTGGAATCACTTGTGAAAAATAAAAATGTTTGAAAAGAATTTACCTTCAAGAGCTGGATCACATTTAGAATAGTTTATTGTTCAACATATTTGAATTAGGATATTTAGGGACAGCATGCAAGACTGCAATCATAAAAATGAATTTGCTGATGGTTTCAAATAGTAACTATTTTTTCACCAAGATATGAAAACATAACTCCTTGATTGAAGAGGGTCTGACCACTGGGACCCCATTGATCCTGTGAACAGGACTGTAAGGAGCTCCAACTGATTGGAGCGGAGGCCAAGCACTTTTGCTCTCTTCCCAATGTAAGGGTGCTAAAAATTATTGTAGGAGAGGTGCACATGCTGAACCTCCACTCCATTTGGGGCTCTTCAGACTGTAGAGGTCAGATATCCAGCCATTAGCAATTATTTCCCAATGGATGGTGGATAACATTATATCTTGGCAAAAAAACCCTTAAATGGGCTGTCTGATACATATAATGCCCTCTATAAATGTGTATTTTCAACCTCTTAGTGACAGAGCCAATTTGGTACTTAATGACCAAGCCAATTTTTGCAATTCTGACCACTGTCACTTTATGAGGTTATAGCTATCACGCTCGCGCCTTGGCAGGTTGGTGCAAGTGAGGGGGTTGTGGACTCACTGGAAGGGGCATAACTAATGCAGCTACCTCAGTCTTCACTGGAGCCTCTGATAGTGAGGTCAGGGTTGTGCGGCAGGTAGCTGCCAGGTGCTACAGGCAGACAGGCAGGTGAGCACGGCTGGTACACTGGCAGGTGGGCACGGCTGAGATGCTGGCAGGTGGGCACAGCTGAGATGCTGGCAGGCGGGCAAGGCTGAGACACAGGCAGCGGGCAGGGCTGAGACACAGGCAGGCGGGCACGGCTGAGAAACAGGCAGGTGGGCACGGCTGAGACACTGGCACACGGGCAGGAAGGAGTGGTGTATGGAATAGGTAGAGACCTGTTCACACAGGAGGTGCAGGTATTGGTACTGGCAGGAAGGAGTGGTGTATGAAGGAACAGGTTTGGACCTGTTGACACTGGAGAAGAACCGCAAGGCTGCAGAGAGAAGCTGCAGTTAGCAGCAAGAGGTTCTGCAGCAGCAGAAACAGAACAAAGTAGAACAAAGCAGAACCACAGGAGTGTGGAGCACCGGCAGAACCACAAGAGTGCTGAGCACCGGCAGAGCTGCAAGAGTGCGGAGCACAGGCAGAACCACAAGACTGCAGAGCACAGGCAGAGCCTCAAGAGTGCAGAGCAGGCAGAGCCACAGTAGTGCGGAGCACAGGCAGATGGAGAGGACACAAGGATAGACACAGCAGGGAAAGGAGGCACAGACAAGGAGACCGAGAGACAGAGGTAGGACAGAGCTCAGACAAGGTAATGGTGTGAGACAAGGCACTGGAGCAAAGACACAGAAACCGAGATATACTGCTTCCTGGAGGGCAGAGAGGACAGGTACCAGACAAGGCAAAGAACAATAGCACAGGGACCAGGATATTCCGCCTCCTGGAGGGTGGATGGACAGGTACAAGGCAAGGCTAGGAACAAGGACACAGAGACCAGGATATTCTGCCTCCTGGAGGGCAGAGCAGACAGGCACAGATACAGGACTAGGAATCAAGCCTCCAGAGAAGGCAAAACACAGGACAGGACCTGGCAACTCAGTAGCAAGACACTAACTGAGTAAAGGCATTGCTCAGGCAGTTTCGTCCGGGTGAAGCTGCCCTAAGTACTGGAGACCTCTTGGTAATTGGCCAGGGACACATTAGGCAGGTGCACACTGATTCCATAAGAACCAGAGTGCCGGTGCCGCCCCCCTATGCACACAACCAGGAAGCATGCAGTGCGTAGGCAGGAAGCAAGAGGCACACAGCATGGAGCCGGTAGCAGACAGAACTCACAGCATGGCCCAGAGTAGTGAGTAAGTGGGTGTGTGGGGGATGGGAGGCCATGCAGTGATGACGGCATGGTTGTTACAATAGCTCTGGAACTTTTCAACGTATCCCACTGATTCTGAGAATTTTTTTTGTGACATATTGTGCTTCATGTCAGTGGTAAAATTTCTTCAACATAACTTGCGTTTATTTATGAAAAAAAATGGAAATTTGGCTAAAATTTTGAAAATTTAGCAATTTTCAAACTTTTAATTTTTGTACACTTAAAAAGCGGCGCTGTGATTAAAGTACCCTTAACTACCGCTGTTAAAAGGCGTATCAGCGGTCATTAAGGGGTTAAGCATTGTGAATGACAGCAGTGCCGTGCCTGATGACAATTTGTTTCAGGGTTTTGACAGAAATTTTGCAGCAGCACATCTGTCACTCACACTGCTTCCATCACCACCCCCTGATGACTTCTTGTTTTATTGAATGAGAATTGGTGGTGAAGGAAGCTGCAGTGACATTTCCCTGCCTCCATTGCAATCACCATGATTGATTAAGGCCATAATCATTGGGTGGTGATAGATGGTGGGTGAGTGACCGCAGCACCTCCCCATGGCCACGTACTGTGAAGTCCCGTTTGAGACTGCTATTAAATGGAATAACACCAAGCAAGCGGAGCAATAACCACCATAATAACAGAATATCCAAAAATATTAAAGAAGTCTTTAATGTAATAGTATCAAAATATAAAATTCACATAGAAGAATAGTACAGCATGTAACACGAAACAGATAGTTGTTAACACATGACCCGGGAAAAAACGGATGAAAAAGCAGTCCTGCATCCAGACATGGACAATAAATGGGCTAAGAAACAAGAGGTATTAGTTCCTTAATTAGGATCATATCCCTTAGTCTATAGTATAATGCCATCAGAGAATAATAAACCCCAGTCACCATATAGTACTCTTCCCTGTAGTAGATCCCCGTACACATGCAATCATGGCTAATAAATGGATCCAGGTATATGGGACAAAAACAGGCGGCATAGAGACAGAGTAATCAGGGGTTAATCTTACCCATGTCCTTATCTGGTGTGCAGGAACGTGCCCCTACTCACGTTTCGCAGTTGCTTCCTCGGGGGGCCTTGCTCAGATAGGTGCCCCTCCTTGCCTTTTATATCCCCTGTTAATACTGTCATTGGTGGCGCATGTAATTGGTGACATGAGACGCCGCATCACCACACCTCCCCAGGCATCACAGAGTTCAAGCGTCCCACAGTGGGAGGCACAGAACGCTGAAAGACGCCCAGAGCAGGAAGTGGGGGCGGAGTCTGCACCAAAGACATGCGCACTGGTAGAATAAGGGAGTCGGTGCCATGTTGGAAAAGGGCAAAGATGCCCATGCTGTACTATTCATCTATGTGAATTTTATATTTTGATACTATTACATTAAAGACTTCTTTAATTTTTTTGTTTTGGATATTCTGTTATTATGGTGGTTATTGCTCCGCTTGCTTGGTGTTATTATATATCAGGAGCTTCATAGGGGATTTGTCTCCAAAAAGTCACTGAGGGTGACTCAAGAAGGATTACTATTATGTACTCTGTACTTGGGATCTTATTTATTGTTTTCTGTGTCTTCACAGCTTCCATCTCAGGTCAGATGGACTTCCGCGAACGTAAAAAAACATGGCAAACAAAACTGAATAGAGTGTTTGACGGTGGCCCGGGTGCCTTTAATGATTAGAGGTCCAGAGATGATGTCGAATTAATTAAACGATACAAAGAGTTGCTGTATAGACGCACCCGCCTTTGGTGGAATAAAGCGTTTTTGGAAAGATATGTTATGAGTGGACTGATCCCACGTGGGTTAAGGGTTCAGGTCTTCCCCTCTTTTCCCATCAACAATGACGATTTTATTAAAGCTTGGGAAGGAGCAGTATCACTATGCTCCAAAACTTTTTTGGAATTACTGATTAAATCTAACGAAGTTTCCCTGACTGAGATCAATACGGAACTAAAATCTGTTGAGGATAGTATTAATAAACATCTTTCTCCTGAAAGGGTGAAACAACTCAAAAGTGAAATTGATGAGGATGAAAATAAGTGGGGGAAGAAGATTGTGAAAGTAAAAACACAGAAATTCTAACGAGATCAATCTGATCTCCAAAACGATCAAGTATATAAATGGAAACGAAAGTCAGGATCGAGACCGTCCTTCTCCAGAGCGAGATCCACGCCGATCTCATCACTATCGTCCGCTGAGGATAAACGCAGGGGTCCAGATAATTTTAAGACCCTTTGGGATAGAAAGGATTACCTCCAGATCAATAGGCCCAAATGGGGAGGAAAGAAAAATTACAAACGGAACAATTCCACGTCCTCTCCTGTTGAGAAGAAACCAAGGCCTAATACCTTAGAGGTGATTAACTTATACTCACATTCTCTATCAGAGGCCCAGAAAGAGGTTTTAAGTTTGGGGTTAACTTTTTCTCCTTCTAACAATTTTAATTTTTTTCTAGCACTAAAGGACCTCCACCTCTTCTCTCGGAAACTGGTGTTACATAAACTACATTCAAAATCACAATCTGGACAACCATTGAAATCTACCCTTGAAAACGAGGCTATTGCTGCATTGGAGGAACTAGAACGGGAGTCCAACTTTGGAGCAGCAGGTATTTCACCACCACCCATTTGTCCCAAGTTCACCACCTTCCCTCCCTTACCTATTTGCTCACAGGTTGACATTCATCTATGTGAAATTTATATTTTGATACTATTACATTAAATACTTCTTCAATATTTTTGGATATTCTGTTATTATGGTGGTTATTGCTCCGCTTGCTTGGTGTTATTATATATCAGGAGCTCCATAGGGGATTTGTCTCCAAAAAGTCACTGAGGGTGACTCAAGAAGGATTACTATTATGTACTCTGTACTTGGGATCTTGTTATTTGCTATTAAATGGAACATCACAGGAAATAAATTTAAAAAAGTGCAGTTATAGGGATTATAGCTGTAAAGCGAGTACAGTAAAGAATTTTAAAACAAAGAAAATTATAAAAAGTGGTTATGGCGTAAAAATAAATATTTTTAAAAGACCTAAGCAGTCTATATAGGCATGCAGGTCATAAAAAGTTGAATAAAATTATTAATTGATACCTGAAATCAAATGTTTATCAGAGTGACACATAATGAGTCTCCTGATCTCACCGCAGAGCTGTGTGATTTCAATGAACACAGTACAGCACAGCTGAACTTTGTCTCATTACAAACACATCTGTAGTTCTCCTCCTGTAGTGCTTCTACAACTTTCTTTTGCTTGTCAGTGTGAAATATGGGAAGTACAGCTGAGCTGACAGCATTATGGGAGATGCAGATGCGTTTATAATGAAACAAAGATCAGCTCTGCTGTACTGTGCTATTTGTAATCAGTCACAGCTCTGCAGTGAAATCGGGAGAATAGACTGTCAGTCATTATATATCACACTGGTAAAAAAAACCCCTTTCATATAAAATATGCTTTGTAGACAGATGCTCAGGGAGATCTATGTCCAGCCCATAAAGTTTACCAGCTCGTTTACATATTAAGAAAGATGTGGATTCTTTACTCTCTGAAAAAAAGGCATCTAAGACATTGGATTGCAGACACCAGGGTATAATTTTATTCAACTTTTTTTGACCTGCATGCCCATTTTGATTTAGGAAAGTTGACCATACTGACAGATTTCCTATAATGGCTCGCCACAACATTTCGGTTGAGTTCATGGTGACTGGGCGATTGCAACACCTTAATTCTTTTCATTTTATTAAGATTTGATAATGTCCATGGGATCATCGCCCGGTTCCATTACTTAGTTTCGGCCAAGCTTTAGCTTTTGGATAGATAACTTCACATTTGACTCTAGTTCATGGTTGACTTAATGACTGCAAGGTACCCAAGTCCTGTGATTGTAAAATGTGCCCCAATCATCACCCTTCCATCACTGTGCTTGACAGTTAGTATGAGGTATTTGTGCTATGTTGCTTTTGTTTGTGAGAGGCATTATGGCCAAACACCTCTTCTTTGGTTTCATGTGTCCAAACGACATTGTGCCAGAAGTGTTCCGGATTCAGATGTAAATTTGCAAACTTTAGTCAAGCTAAATGGCTGCACCTGCTTCAACTACTGGGCAACATTTATCTATCTCTTCCTGCAACTCCTCTGTAGGCCGAACTTTTAAATTCCTATTTTGCATCTGTTTTCTCTCAGAAAGGAAATGTAACATCAACTGTTGTTCTTCACTGTCCTATTAAGGGAATAGAAGAATCCAGGATATCTATAAACAGAAAGATAGTGAGGAAACACTTAGCTAACCTAAATAAATTCAAGTCTCCAGGTCCAGATGAATTACACCCCAGAGTACTGAAGGAGATAGGAGAAGAAATTTTTGAACCCCTCTCCATAATCTTTGAAAATTCTTGGAGAACAGGAGAAGTCCCAGAAGACTGGAGAAGAGCAAATGTTGTTCCTATCTTCAAAAAGGGGAAGAAGGTGGACCCAGGCAACTATAGGCTGGTGAGTCTGACTTCTATACTAGGAAAGATCTTTGAACAAATTATTAAACAACATGTATGTCAGTACCTGGATAAGAATGAAGTGATTAAACAGAGTCAGCATGGGTTTGTAACTAATAAGTCATGTCAGACTAACTTAATTTCCTTCTATGACGGAATCACTGATTGGGTGGATCAAGGAAATGCTGTAGATATAGTATATCTTGACTTCAGCAAAGGATTTGACAAAGTATCTCATACAATCCTTATTGAAAAAATGACTAAGTATGGAATGGACAAGGCAACTGTTAGGTGGATTCATAACTGGCTTAGTGATCAGACCCAAAGAGTGGTCGTAAATGGCTGCACATCCAGTAGGAAGAATGTCTCAAGTGGGGTACCACAGGGCTCTGTCCTGGGCCCTGTATTGTTCAACATCTTTATCAACGATTTAGATGAAGGAATTGAGGGTAAACTGATTAAATTTGCTGATGACACAAAGCTAGGAGGGATAGCTAATACTAGAGAAGAGAGAGAGAGGATTCAAAAAGATATAAATAAACTGGAGACGTGGGCAGCAACTAACAGAATGGTTTTTAACAGGGAAAAATGTAAAGTACTACATCTGGGCAATAAAAATGAAAAATGCATATACAGAATGGGAGGAATAGGCCTAAGCAACAGCACATGTGAAAAAGACTTGGGTATACTAATAGATCACAGACTGAATATGAGTCAACAGTGTGATGCAGCAGCAAAAAAGGCAAAAGCAATTCTAGGATGTAGTAACAGAAGCATACAGTCTAGATCACGTGAAGTCATTATTTCCCTCTACTCCTCTTTGGTCAGACCTCATCTGGAATATTGTGTCCAGTTTTGGGCACCACATTTTAAAAAAGACATCAACAAACTGGAGCAAGTTCAGAAAAGAGCAACCAGAATGGTGACCGGTCTGCAAACCCTGTCTTATGAGGAAAGGTTGCAGGTTTTGGGATTGTTTAGTTTGCAAAAGAGAAGACTGAGAGGAGACTTAATAGCTGTCTACAAATATCTAAAGGGCTGTCACATTGTAGAAGTATCAACTTTATTCTCTTTTGCACAAGGAAAGACTAGAAGCAATGGGATGAAACTGAATGGGAGGAGACACAGATTAGATATTAGAAAAAACTTTTTGACAGTTAGAGTGATTAATGAGTGGAACAAGCTGCCATGAGAAGTGGTGAGTTCTCCTTCAATGGAAGTCTTCAAACAGAGGCTGGACAGACATCTGACTGGGATGATTTAGCGAATCCTGCTTTGAGCAGGGGGTTGGACCAGATGGCCCAGGAGGTCCCTTCCAACTCTATGATTCTATGATTCTATGATTCTTCAACAGACAAAAATCCAACCCCAACAACAAATGGGCACAGTGTAGCATAACCCACTGCTCCCATTCTTTTTGTTCACTCAAGGTAATGTCCTGTCAAGAAGTTTTACAGCTTCAAAGCCTGGGCAACAAAAACCATGCAGGCTGACATGTTGCTGCTGTGTATCAACTAGTAATTTTAACCCTGGATGACTCCCCGCTGACTGTACCTGAGCTTCTCGCTCCATCTATGGTGCGCAATTTCAATTTAATTGGGGAAAATGAAAAAATATACAACCGCTTGAGGGATGTGATGACTATGACACAAAAGTGTCAAGTCATTTCAACCTCTCTTACAATGCAAAGCACTCCCTGCTTGCGGTTTGCTTGAGTGTCATCTGATTTGCAACAAATTTACAGTGTAAATGGTGACAGATTATATAATGCAACTGACATTCTTGAGCTTTGGCTACTTTGAAATCCGCAATTGGCAGCTAGTGAGGGATGTGTGTCGCCTACTGAAGCCTTTAGAAGAGGCAACAATATTTGTCATTAGTGAGAACTGTGGCATTATTGATAGCATCTAACTCATATTTATCTTGGGAAAAAAATTGCATTATCCCAGGCACAGAAATGGAACAAGAGTGACAGTGAGAGTGAAAATAATTACACTGACGATACTGGCCATATGACCAACCATTGCAGATGGGTGCAGAAGGTGAACAAACAGGTTGATCAGTCACGTTGGTGAGATTGTGAACCTGTATGCTTGAAAAAACTGTACATACAAATATATCTCAGCATGAACAGACCAAATTTACAAAATTATGTCAAAATTCAGCAGTGAATAAACCGGACACATAAATATTTATCACCAGCAAAAAAACAAATATATGCAGGGGTAAAATAAGCATTCAACACATCACAAATTTTCCAAGTAAATATATTTTTGAAGATGATATTGACATGAAATTTTCAGCAGATTTCTGTAACAACCCATCCAGTCCACACAGGCAAAGAAATAAAACCATAGATTAAGTTATATGCAATAATGAGATTTGAGACAGGGAAAACTTATTGAACACATGAGGAAAGAGAGGTGCAAAAAGCCATGGAAAGTAAGCTGAAATCTATCTGTAATTTGAAAGCACTCCTGCCACTTAGTGAAAAATAATATCAGCTGGTTCAACTGGTGACCTATAAAAATGTGTCTCAGTAGCAAGGTGCCACACAAGAAACATCTCTTGACGAGTAAAACCAGTGACCTTCTCAAGACCTTCACAACCTTACCGTTACAAAACATACTGATGATATTGGTTACAGAAGAATTTCTAAACTACTGAAGGTTTCAGTGAACACTGTTGAGGCCATAAACTGCAAGTGAGAAGAATATAATTTAACCATAAATCGGACAAGATTTTAGACAGAGGAGTGGATGTAAATACTTATGTCCCCCCCAAAAATTGAGAAAAGTATTCAAGCAGTGATACCTTTATTGGCTAACCAGAGAAATTATATTTGCAAGCAAGCTTTCAGGGCTCAAAAGGCCCCTTCATCAGGCTAGATTACAAGTAAAGAAGTTACAAGTAATCAAGCCTGATGAAGGGGCCTTCTGAGCCTTGAAAGCTTGCAAATATAATTTCTCTGGTTAGCCAATAAAGGTATCACTGCTTGAATACTTTTCTCAATTTTTGGGGGGGACATAAGTATTTACATCTATTTTCTGGCTAACACGGTACCACAATATTATTTTGTACTGTAGATCGTAAGACAGAGGAGTGAAAAGAATTATAAGAAGAGTTGTCCAAGAGCCAAGGATCACCTGTGGAGAGCTACAGAAAGACCTGGAATCAGCAAGTACAATTGTTTCAAAGAAAACTATAAGTAATGCACTCAACCTCCATGGCCTGTATGCACGCTCACCACACAATATGTCATTGCTCTGCAAAAAGCATGTTCAAGCGGATTTTATATATTGCTCAAAAACATTTAGACAAGCCTGTGAAATTCTATGAGAATGTAGTCTGGTCAGAAGAGACTAAAATTGAACTCTTTGGATGCCAAAATACATACCATATTTGGAGGCCAAAAAGAACTGCATATTCCCCCCAAAACATCATATACCAGCTGTGAACTTTGAAGGTGGGAACATCATGGTGTGGGGCTGTTTTTCAGCATACACCACTAGAAAACTTAATGTACTTGAAGGAAGGATGAATTGCCAAATGTACTGAGACACTCTTGATAACAGTCTGCTGCCATCAGAATGATGAAGATGAAATGAGAGTGGACAATTCAACAAGACAATGGTCCCAAATACACATCCAAGGAAACTCTCAATTAGTTTCAGAGAAAAAAAAGAAAGTTGTTAGAATGGCTCAGCGAACCACCTGATCTGAATCCAATAGAAAATGTATGGAAGGAACTAAAGCTCACAGTTCATAGAAGGAATTAAGAAACCTTCAGGACTTAAAGAGTGTTTGTGTAGAAGATTGGGCTTGTGACTAGTTTATCCATACAGGAGGTGTCTTGAAGCTGCCACCACCAACAAAGGCTTTTGTATGAAGTATTAAATAAATTTCAGTAAGCATGTTCAATACTTTTTTCCTGTGTCATTTCTCATTATCAGGGGAACTAACAAGGATGCTGAATGCACTACAATATGATCACTAAAATTTACAAGGTGCCACCAAATGCATGGAAACAAACCTGGGGAACATATGCAAAAAAAGACCATGACATATAATCAGTGCACACTTGAATGTCCATAAAAGTATAATTTTATTAACATCACAAAAAACACTCAAGGGTTAATTATTATTTCTCATTATCACACCTAACTTAAATTATGGACATCTACGATTTTATTTTGTGTACTGTGTGAATTGGATGGGTTATTACCTACATCTGGTGAGAATTTTCATGTCAATAGCACCTTTAGAAATATATTTACTTGGTGACGTGTTCAATACTTATTTCACACACTGTGAGTACTGTATATACCAGTATCCAGGAAAGAATAAACAGTCTACACAAATATATATCAGCAGTGAAGAAACTGTATACATACAACTATACAAGCATCAGCTATGAAAAAAACGTATACATAAATATATATCAGCAGGCAGTAATAAATACATGACATAATGTATATAATCAGAGAAAACATTTCGGTAAGTATGCATTATCTTCCCCCATAATATAATCACTGTAATTATTGCAGTAATCATCCATATCCCCAACGCCAATTTATTAACATAGTAACAATAATTTGCAGCTATCATCCATTAAATGCCATTCACCATCCCCACTTCCTCCCACTGCTTATTGTCACGGACAGTAACAGTAAGGACATGCCCTAATCAACCTTCTCATGCACTTATGGGGGATTTACACTGCACGATCAATATTTCCTGATAACTGTGCACTGTACACAGGCTGCCAGTAACCCAGTGAATAAACAAAACTCCTTCATCTGGCAAAAGGCTTTCTGAAAAATCGTCATACTCGTCAGCACATTGTGACCAGGGCATGTGCTTTTAAGAAAAATGAAAGTCTATGTTCACAGATCGATCTATTACTGATCTATCACTGACTGGTCTGCGAGCAACTTAACTGTAGTTAGTCTGACTAAGAAGGCTGTTAATCATGCGCCAATTGGAAAACGTAGCCAATCAGCAATTACTTAATGCCACAAATCGGCCAGTATAGACCCACTCATAATCTAACTTAGTTATTAGTCTATGATGTGTTATTATTTACTGCACTTCATGGCTACTGTCTGGGGTGGGCTATGTTATTACTGCACATCATGGCTACTGTCTGGGGTGGGCTATGTTATTTACTGCACATCGTGGCTACTGTCTGGGGTTGGCTATATTATTACTGCACTTCATGGCTACTGTCTGGGGTTGGCTATGTTATTACTGCACTTCATGGCTATTGTCTGGGGTGGGCTATGTTATTACTGCACATCATAGCTACTGTCTGGGGTTGGCTATGTTATTACTGCACTTCATGGCTACTGTCTGGGGTTGGCTATGTTATTACTGCACTTCATGGCTATTGTCTGGGGTGGGCTATGTTATTACTGCACATCATAGCTACTGTCTGGGGTTGGCTATGTTATTACTGCGCATCATGGCTACTGTCTGGGGTTGGCTATGTTATTACTGCACTTCATGGCTACTGTCTGGGGTTGGCTATGTTATTACTGCACTTCATGGCTACTGTCTGGGGTAGGCTATGTTATTACTCCACTTCATGGCTACTGTCTGGGGTTGGCTATGTTATTACTGCACGTCATGGCTACTGTCTGGGGTTGGCTATGTTATTACTGCACGTCATGGCTACTGTCTGGGGTTGGCTATGTTATTACTGCACTTCATGGCTACTGTCTGGGGTGGGCTATGTTATTACTGCACTTCATGGCTACTGTCTGGGGTGGGCTATGTTATTACTGCACTTCATGGCTACTGTCTGGGGTTGGCTATGTTATTACTGCACTTCATGGCTACTGTCTGGGGTTGGCTATGTTATTACTGCACGTCATGGCTACTGTCTGGGGTTGGCTATGTTATTACTGCACTTCATGGCTACTGTCTGGGGTTGGCTATGTTATTACTGCACTTCATGGCTACTGTCTGGGGTGGGCTATGTTATTACTGCACTTCATGGCTACTGTCTGGGGTTGGCTATGTTATTACTGCAGTTCATGGCTACTGTCTGGGGTTGGCTATGTTATTACTGCACTTCATGGCTACTGTCTGGGGTGGGCTATGTTATTACTGCACTTCATGGCTACTGTCTAGGGTTGGCTATATTATTACTGCACGTCATGGCTACTGTCTGGGGTGGGCTATGTTATTACTGCACGTCATGGCTACTGTCTGGGGTGGGCTATGTTATTACTGCACATCATGGCTACTGTCTGGGGTTGGCTATGTTATTACTGCACGTCATGGCTACTGTCTGGTGTTGGCTATGTTATTACTGCACATCATGGCTACTGTCTGGGGTTGGCTATGTTATTACTGCACGTCATGGCTACTGTCTGGGGTGGGCTATGTTATTTACCACACATCATGGCTACTGTCTGGGGTTGGCTATGTTATTACTGCACTTAATGGCTACTGTCTGGGGTTGACTATGTTATTACTGCACGTCATGGCTACTGTCTGGGGTTGGCTATGTTATTACTGCACATTATGGCTACTGTCTGGGGTGGGCTATGTTATTACTGTACTTCATGGCTACTCTCTGGGGTGGGCTATGTTATTACTGCACGTCATGGCTACTGTCTGGTGTTGGCTATGTTATTACTGCACTTCATGGCTACTGTCTGGGGTTGGCTATGTTATTACTGCACTTCATGGCTACTGTCTGGGGTGGGCTATGTTATTACTGCACTTCATGGCTACTGTCTGGGGTGGGCTATGTTATTACTGCACTTCATGGCTACTGTCTGGGGTTGGCTATGTTATTACTGCACTTCATGGCTACTGTCTGGGGTTGGCTATGTTATTACTGCATGTCATGGCTACTGTCTGGGGTGGACTATGTTATTACTGCACATCATGGCTACTGTCTGGGGTTGGCTATGTTATTACTGCACTTCATGGCTACTGTCTGGGGTTGGCTATGTTATTACTGCATGTCATGGCTACTGTCTGGGGTGAACTATGTTATTACTGCACATCATGGCTACTGTCTGGGGTTGGCTATGTTATTACTGCACTTCATGGCTACTGTCTGGGGTTGGCTATGTTATTACTGCATGTCATGGCTACTGTCTGGGGTGGGCTATGTTATTACTGCACGTCATGGCTACTGTCTGGTGTTGGCTATGTTATTACTGCACATTATGGCTACTGTCTGGGGTGGGCTATGTTATTTACCACACATCATGGCTACTGTCTGGGGTTGGCTATGTTATTACTGCACTTCATGGCTACTGTCTGGGGTTGGCTATGTTATTACTGCACGTCATGGCTACTGTCTGGGGTTGGCTATGTTATTACTGCACATCATGGCTACTGTCTGGGGTTGGCTATGTCATTACTGCACATCATGGCTACTGTCTGGGGTTGGCTATGTTATTACTGCATGTCATGGCTACTGTCTGGGGTGGGCTATGTTATTACTGCACGTCATGGCTACTGTCTGGTGTTGGCTATGTTATTACTGCACATTATGGCTACTGTCTGGGGTGGGCTATGATATTTACCACACATTATGGCTACTGTCTGGGGTTGGCTATGTTATTACTGCACTTCATGGCTACTGTCTGGGGTTGGCTATGTTATTACTGCACGTCATGGCTACTGTCTGAGGTTGGCTATGTTATTACTGCACATCATGGCTACTGTCTGGGGTTGGCTATGTTATTACTGCACATCATGGCTACTGTCTGGGGTTGGCTATGTTATTACTGCAAATCATGGCTACTGTCTGGGGTGGGCTATGTTATTACTGCACGTCATGGCTACTGTCTGGGGTGGGCTATGTTATTACTGCACATCATGGCTACTGTCTGGGATTGGCTATGCTATTACTGCACATCATGGCTACTGTCTGGGGTGGGCTATGTTATTACTGCACGTCATGGCTACTGTCTGGTGTTGGCTATGTTATTACTGCACATCATGGCTACTGTCTGGGGTTGGCTATGTTATAAATGCACTTCCTGGCTACTGTCTGGGGTTGGCTATGTTATTACTGCACGTCATGGCTACTGTCTGGGGTGGGCTATGTTATTACTGCACATCATGGCTACTGTCTGGGGTGGGCTATGCTATTTACCACACATCATGGCTACTGTCTGGGGTGGGCTATGTTATTACTGCACTTCATGGCTACTGTCTGGGGTTGGCTGTGTTATTACTGCACGTCATGGCTACTGTCTGGGGTTGGCTATGTTATTACTGCACATCATGGCTACTGTCTGGGGTTGGCTATGTTATCACTGCACATCATGGCTACTGTCTGGGGTGGGCTATGTTATTTACTGCACATCATGGCTACTGTCTGGGGTGGGCTATGTTATTACTGCACTTCATGGCTACTGTCTGGGGTGGGCTATGTTATTACTGCATATCATGGCTACTGTCTGGGGTGGGCTAAGTTATTTACTGCACATCATGGCTACTGTCTGGGGTGGGCTATGTTATTCCTGCACTTCATGGCTACTGTCTGGGGTTGGCTATGTTATTACTGCACGTCATGGCTACTGTCTGGGGTTGGCTATGTTATTACTGCACTTCATGGCTACTGTCTGGGGTTGGCTATGTTATTACTGCACTTCATGGCTACTGTCTGGGGTGGGCTATGTTATTACTGCACTTCATGGCTACTGTCTGGGGTGGGCTATGTTATTACTGCACTTCATGGCTACTGTCTGGGGTTGGCTATGTTATTACTGCACTTCATGGCTACTGTCTGGGGTTGGCTATGTTATTACTGCACGTCATGGCTACTGTCTGGGGTTGGCTATGTTATTACTGCACTTCATGGCTACTGTCTGGGGTTGGCTATGTTATTACTGCACTTCATGGCTACTGTCTGGGGTGGGCTATGTTATTACTGCACTTCATGGCTACTGTCTGGGGTTGGCTATGTTATTACTGCACTTCATGGCTACTGTCTGGGGTTGGCTATGTTATTACTGCACTTCATGGCTACTGTCTGGGGTGGGCTATGTTATTACTGCACTTCATGGCTACTGTCTAGGGTTGGCTATATTATTAGTGCACGTCATGGCTACTGTCTGGGGTGGGCTATGTTATTACTGCACGTCATGGCTACTGTCTGGGGTGGGCTATGTTATTACTGCACATCATGGCTACTGTCTGGGGTTGGCTATGTTATTACTGCACTTAATGGCTACTGTCTGGGGTGGGCTATGTTATTACTGCACATCATGGCTACTGTCTGGGGTTGGCTATGTTATTACTGCACGTCATGGCTACTGTCTGGGGTGGGCTATGTTATTACTGCACGTCATGGCTACTGTCTGGGGTGGGCTATGTTATTTACCACACATCATGGCTACTGTCTGGGGTTGGCTATGTTATTACTGCACTTAATGGCTACTGTCTGGGGTTGGCTATGTTATTACTGCACGTCATGGCTACTGTCTGGGGTTGGCTATGTTATTACTGTACATTATGGCTACTGTCTGGGGTGGGCTATGTTATTACTGTACTTCATGGCTACTGTCTGGGGTGGGCTATGTTATTACTGCACGTCATGGCTACTGTCTGGGGTTGGCTATGTTATTACTGCACATCATGGCTACTGTCTGGGGTTGGCTATGTTATTACTGCACGTCATGGCTACTGTCTGGGGTGGGCTATGTTATTTACCACACATCATGGCTACTGTCTGGGGTTGGCTATGTTATTACTGCACTTAATGGCTACTGTCTGGGGTTGGCTATGTTATTACTGCACGTCATGGCTACTGTCTGGGGTTGGCTATGTTATTACTGCACATTATGGCTACTGTCTGGGGTGGGCTATGTTATTACTGTACTTCATGGCTACTGTCTGGGGTGGGCTATGTTATTACTGCACGTCATGGCTACTGTCTGGTGTTGGCTATGTTATTACTGCACTTCATGGCTACTGTCTGGGGTTGGCTATGTTATTACTGCACTTCATGGCTACTGTCTGGGGTGGGCTATGTTATTACTGCACTTCATGGCTACTGTCTGGGGTGGGCTATGTTATTACTGCACTTCATGGCTACTGTCTGGGGTTGGCTATGTTATTACTGCACTTCATGGCTACTGTCTGGGGTTGGCTATGTTATTACTGCACTTCATGGCTACTGTCTGGGGTTGGCTATGTTATTACTGCATGTCATGGCTACTGTCTGGGGTGGGCTATGTTATTACTGCACATCATGGCTACTGTCTGGGGTTGGCTATGTTATTACTGCACATTATGGCTACTGTCTGGGGTGGGCTATGTTATTTACCACACATCATGGCTACTGTCTGGGGTTGGCTATGTTATTACTGCACTTCATGGCTACTGTCTGTGGTTGGCTATCTTATTACTGCACGTCATGGCTACTGTCTGGGGTTGGCTGTGTTATTACTGCACATCATGGCTACTGTCTGGGGTTGGCTATGTTATTACTGCACATCATGGCTACTGTCTGGGGTTGGCTATGTTATTACTGCACATCATGGCTACTGTCTGGGGTTGGCTATGTTATTACTGCACATCATGGCTACTGTCTGGGGTTGGCTATGTTATTACTGCACATCATGGCTACTGTCTGGGGTGGGCTATGTTATTACTGCACGTCATGGCTACTGTCTGGGGTGGGCTATGTTATTACTGCACATCATGGCTACTGTCTGGGATTGGCTATGCTATTACTGCACATCATGGCTACTGTCTGGGGTGGGCTATGTTATTACTGCACGTCATGGCTACTGTCTGGTGTTGGCTATGTTATTACTGCACATCATGGCTACTGTCTGGGGTTGGCTATGTTATAAATGCACTTCCTGGCTACTGTCTGGGGTTGGCTATGTTATTACTGCACGTCATGGCTACTGTCTGGGGTGGGCTATGTTATTACTGCACATCATGGCTACTGTCTGGGGTGGGCTATGCTATTTACCACACATCATGGCTACTGTCTGGGGTGGGCTATGTTATTACTGCACTTCATGGCTACTGTCTGGGGTTGGCTGTGTTATTACTGCACGTCATGGCTACTGTCTGGGGTTGGCTATGTTATTACTGCACATCATGGCTACTGTCTGGGGTTGGCTATGTTATCACTGCACATCATGGCTACTGTCTGGGGTGGGCTATGTTATTACTGCACATCATGGCTACTGTCTGGGGTGGGCTATGTTATTACTGCACTTCATGGCTACTGTCTGGGGTGGGCTATGTTATTACTGCATATCATGGCTACTGTCTGGGGTGGGCTAAGTTATTTACTGCACATCATGGCTACTGTCTGGGGTGGGCTATGTTATTCCTGCACTTCATGGCTACTGTCTGGGGTTGGCTATGTTATTACTGCACGTCATGGCTACTGTCTGGGGTTGGCTATGTTATTACTGCACTTCATGGCTACTGTCTGGGGTTGGCTATATTATTACTGCACTTCATGGCTACTGTCTGGGGTGGGCTATGTTATTACTGCACTTCATGGCTACTGTCTGGGGTGGGCTATGTTATTACTGCACTTCATGGCTACTGTCTGGGGTTGGCTATGTTATTACTGCACTTCATGGCTACTGTCTGGGGTTGGCTATGTTATTACTGCACGTCATGGCTACTGTCTGGGGTTGGCTATGTTATTACTGCACTTCATGGCTACTGTCTGGGGTTGGCTATGTTATTACTGCACTTCATGGCTACTGTCTGGGGTGGGCTATGTTATTACTGCACTTCATGGCTACTGTCTGGGGTTGGCTATGTTATTACTGCACTTCATGGCTACTGTCTGGGGTTGGCTATGTTATTACTGCACTTCATGGCTACTGTCTGGGGTGGGCTATGTTATTACTGCACTTCATGGCTACTGTCTAGGGTTGGCTATATTATTACTGCACGTCATGGCTACTGTCTGGGGTGGGCTATGTTATTACTGCACGTCATGGCTACTGTCTGGGGTGGGCTATGTTATTACTGCACATCATGGCTACTGTCTGGGGTTGGCTATGTTATTACTGCACTTAATGGCTACTGTCTGGGGTGGGCTATGTTATTACTGCACATCATGGCTACTGTCTGGGGTTGGCTATGTTATTACTGCACGTCATGGCTACTGTCTGGGGTGGGCTATGTTATTACTGCACGTCATGGCTACTGTCTGGGGTGGGCTATGTTATTTACCACACATCATGGCTACTGTCTGGGGTTGGCTATGTTATTACTGCACTTAATGGCTACTGTCTGGGGTTGGCTATGTTATTACTGCACGTCATGGCTACTGTCTGGGGTTGGCTATGTTATTACTGCACATTATGGCTACTGTCTGGGGTGGGCTATGTTATTACTGTACTTCATGGCTACTGTCTGGGGTGGGCTATGTTATTACTGCACGTCATGGCTACTGTCTGGGGTTGGCTATGTTATTACTGCACATCATGGCTACTGTCTGGGGTTGGCTATGTTATTACTGCACGTCATGGCTACTGTCTGGGGTGGGCTATGTTATTTACCACACATCATGGCTACTGTCTGGGGTTGGCTATGTTATTACTGCACTTAATGGCTACTGTCTGGGGTTGGCTATGTTATTACTGCACGTCATGGCTACTGTCTGGGGTTGGCTATGTTATTACTGCACATTATGGCTACTGTCTGGGGTGGGCTATGTTATTACTGTACTTCATGGCTACTGTCTGGGGTGGGCTATGTTATTACTGCACGTCATGGCTACTGTCTGGTGTTGGCTATGTTATTACTGCACTTCATGGCTACTGTCTGGGGTGGGCTATGTTATTACTGCACTTCATGGCTATTGTCTGGGGTGGGCTATGTTATTACTGCACTTCATGGCTACTGTCTGGGGTTGGCTATGTTATTACTGCACTTCATGGCTACTGTCTGGGGTTGGCTATGTTATTACTGCACTTCATGGCTACTGTCTGGGGTTGGCTATGTTATTACTGCATGCCATGGCTACTGTCTGGGGTGGGCTATGTTATTACTGCACATCATGGCTACTGTCTGGGGTTGGCTATGTTATTACTGCACATTATGGCTACTGTCTGGGGTGGGCTATGTTATTTACCACACATCATGGCTACTGTCTGGGGTTGGCTATGTTATTACTGCACTTCATGGCTACTGTCTGTGGTTGGCTATCTTATTACTGCACGTCATGGCTACTGTCTGGGGTTGGCTGTGTTATTACTGCACATCATGGCTACTGTCTGGGGTTGGCTATGTTATTACTGCACATCATGGCTACTGTCTGGGGTTGGCTATGTTATTACTGCACATCATGGCTACTGTCTGGGGTGGGCTATGTTATTACTGCACGTCATGGCTACTGTCTGGGGTGGGCTATGTTATTACTGCACATCATGGCTACTGTCTGGGATTGGCTATGTTATTACTGCACATCATGGCTACTGTCTGGGGTGGGCTATGTTATTACTGCACGTCATGGCTACTGTCTGGTGTTGGCTATGTTATTACTGCACATCATGGCTACTGTCTGGGTTTGGCTATGTTATAAATGCACTTCCTGGCTACTGTCTGGGGTTGGCTATGTTATTACTGCACGTCATGGCTACTGTCTGGGGTGGGCAATGTTATTACTGCACATCATGGCTACTGTCTGGGGTGGGCTATGTTATTTACCACACATCATGGCTACTGTCTGGGGTGGGCTATGTTATTACTGCACTTCATGGCTACTGTCTGGGGTTGGCTGTGTTATTACTGCACGTCATGGCTACTGTCTGGGGTTGGCTATTTTATTACTGCACATCATGGCTACTGTCTGGGGTTGGCTATGTTATCACTGCACATCATGGCTACTGTCTGGGGAGGGCTATGTTATTTACTGCACATCATGGCTACTGTCTGGGGTGGGCTATGTTATTACTGCACTTCATGGCTACTGTCTGGGGTGGGCTATGTTATTACTGCACGTCATGGCTACTGTCTGGGGTGGGCTATGTTATTACTGCACATCATGGCTACTGTCTGGGGTTGGCTCTGTTATTACTGCACTTCATGGCTACTGTCTGGGGTTGGCTCTGTTATTACTGCACGTCATGGCTACTGTCTGGGGTGGGCTATGTTATTACTGCACGTCATGGCTACTGTCTGGGGTGGGCTATGTTATTTACTGCACATCATGGCTACTGTCTGGGGTGGGCTATGTTATTACTGCACTTCATGGCTACTGTCTGGGGTGGGCTATGTTATTACTGCATATCATGGCTACTGTCTGGGGTGGGCTATGTTATTTACTGCACATCATGGCTACTGTCTGGGGTGGGCTATGTTATTCCTGCACTTCATGGCTACTGTCTGGGGTTGGCTCTGTTATTACTGCACGTCATGGCTACTGTCTGGGGTGGGCTATGTTATTACTGCACATCATGGCTACTGTCTGGTGTTGGCTATGTTATTACTGCACATCATGGCTACTGTCTGGGGTTGGCTCTGTTATTACTGCACTTCATGGCTACTGTCTGGGGTTGGCTCTGTTATTACTGCACGTCATGGCTACTGTCTGGGGTGGGCTATGTTATTACTGCACGTCATGGCTACTGTCTGGTGTTGGCTATGTTATTACTGCACATCATGGCTACTGTCTGGGGTTGGCTCTGTTATTACTGCACTTCATGGCTACTGTCTGGGGTTGGCTCTGTTATTACTGCACGTCATGGCTACTGTCTGGGTTGGGCTATGTTATTACTGCACGTCATGGCTACTGTCTGGGGTTGGCTCTGCTATTACTGCACTTCATGGCTACTGTCTGGGGTGGGCTATGTTATTCCTGCACATCATGGCTACTGTCTGGGGTTGGCTCTGTTATTACTGCACATCATGGCTACTGTCTGGGGTGGGCTATGTTATTACTTCACATCATGGCTACTGTCTGGGGTGGGCTATGTTATTACTGCACTTCATGGCTACTGTCTGGGGTGGGCTACGTTATTTACTGCACATCATGGCTACTGTCTGGGGTAGGCTGTGCTATTTACTGCACATCATGGCTATTGTCTGAGGTGGGCTATGTTATTTAATGCATATCATGGCTACTGTCTGGGGGGAAGAGAATTGGTGGGGGCTTATTATGTGTTATTATATAATGATCATGGGCTTATAATAATAATCTTTATTTTTATATAGCGCTAACATATTCCGCAGCGCTTTACAGTTTGCATACATTATCATCACTGTCCCTGATGAGGCTCACAATCTAAATTCCCTATCAGTATATCTTTGGAAAGTGGGAGGAAACCGGAGAATCCGGAGGAAACCCACGCAAAAACGGGGAGAACATACAAACTCCTTGCAGATGTTTTCCTTGGTGGTATTTAAACCCAGGACCCCAGCGCTGCAAGACTGCAGTACTATCTACTGAGCGAGGCTTATAATAACACCCACATACTCTCAGACAGTAATCAGGGCATGCCCTGCATTTAATAATCATAAAATAATAAGTCAGAGCCACAAAATTAACTGACATAGAATCGTAGAGTTGGAAGGGACCTCCTGGGCCATCTGGTCCAACCCCCTGCTCATAATATTGAAAGATTCATACTAATACCGTTATAAGACAACTTATGTAATGGGGCAGCAATCAAGCCACTTCTCACTGGCAGACGGTGATGATTATTATAATCACTAACTAGTGGAACAATAAGATTCTTGCAAGGGCGTGTCTGTGTAGGCAGACAGTGACACAGCACATTACAGGCAAAGCGCGCAGAGTGTGCGACCACCCTGATTGGTCACGCATACTGGACCTTATGCGTTCCTTCTGCTCCACCGACTAGACGAAACTACTATTACCGGTAATCGGTCATTATAACGTGCACATTTTCTATGGACACCGGCAATCAGACAGCACTACCAGTAATCGGTCATTATAATGTGCATATATTCATCAGTGAGATCTGTACTATCGGGTTTACTTTGAACATGCCAAGATAATATTTAAATAGTCATCGGCTGAGGTGAATCTAATAATCTTTATATCTATTTCAACATTAACCCCATAGTGTGCTCCTTGAGCATGCTGATAAAATAGCACTTACCCTAAAGTACTTTATTCGATGCTATTAGCCTAATACTATTTAGTATAGAAGACTATCTGTTTGTGTCCAGTTTCATAGCCTTGCATCTGATAAAAATAGTAATTTTGACTAGATATAGTTGAACAGCTCGTTGCCTGATCTTGTGTTTAACTTCTCAACTATTTGAACTTGTTTGGATCATATTGCTCAGCTAGATAAGATACTATCATATCATAGATTTTATCTATACAATTTGGATATATTGAGCATGCTGAAATAATACTTTATGATAGAAACTGACTATTTACTTTCTAAATTATATGGGAGTTGTTCATGTTCGATATTTCAGCTTACTACGATCAGGCTTGGAACTGTTGTTACCATCATCCCGGTTTGACTGTAGACTTTAGCCCTGAGATGTTTATTGTCTGTCTGGCACTGTAATTTCTATCTGTTTATTATGCCACTATTGTTTGGCTGCTACTTTTCTGTCTACCTCATCATAAACACTATGTATATCTTTATAATATATGTGTAATAAAATTGGATACATTTATAAAAATCCTCTTTATTGTGGTTATATTTCTACTTATTAGACTTTTTTATGTCATTAGGAATCTTTTTCATATAATTCTTGATTCAGATTATTGTGTTCTTTGTTTGGTGCGAGCTTTTGGCCTGAGGGGATTTTCCGGTTGGCCACGGTATTGTTTTAGGTTTATAGACAAAACTACTGTCCTGCTCATGTAGAACAGCTTTTTTTCCATGCACAGTAACAATATCTCAAAAAATAAACTATATTACAATAGTGATGTCCCTCTTGGTGACCCCACTCCAGAATAAAATGTCTCCCATTCTGGCCTCCATACAGTAAATAATGTTCCTCATAGTAGTCCCTATAGAGAAAAATGTTCTCCATTGTAGCCCCATACAGCATAACACATCTCATTCTTGCTCACACATAGTAATAATTCAGGCTCCCATACAGTATAATGTCCCCTTCTGTAGCCCCCATATAGTACACTGTCCCCCATTGTGACCCCTATACAATATAATGTCTTTCATTGTAGCCAAAGTGTTCCCCTGGATTGCAGCTGTAATCAGTAGTTAACATTGGAAAATCAACCTACAAATGTCCTAGTGGAATCTTAGGGTCCCGTTTCACTTAGCGATGCACCAGCGATCCCGAAAGCGATTCGACCTGGTCAGGATCGCTGGTGCATCGCTACATGGTCGCTAGTAAGCTGCCAAACAGGCAGATCTCTTCAGCGACGCAGCAGCGATCAGGCGATCCATATAACGACCTCGATGGTCGTTGGGACCTTGTCACACAGCAGCTTTTCTGACGATTCCCGCTTGAGTCCCTGAGTTCTGCTTCGCCAACGAGGTCACTCGTCGGGGTCAAACACAGCGATGCGCGCTGGCCAGCAGGACACCGACGATGAAAAAATGGCCCAGGACGTTTGATAACGATCAGTGATATCCAGCAGGGGGGGCGGTCGTCGCTGCGTGTCACATGTAGCGAGATCGCTGGAGGTCGCTTTTGCGTCACAAAATCGGTGACGCATCAGCGATCTCGCTATGTGAGAAGGGATGATTTTTAATAAGGGGTAATGAATATGACTTTGTTATGTGGGATCTTGTACATGGCATGTTATGGAGGGACATTGTGGTGTAGGAAATAGTCCTTGCTGCAGCGTTACTTCCATAACGTCTGTTAGTTATTTAATATCTCATAATGTCTCAAAGACATCCTGTAAACCATTTTTTACAATAACAGATTGCATTCAACTGCACAGCAAATGGAATTAATATAGACCTCAAGTTTAGAATGGCAAGTTTTTTTTTTAACATTGCTATTTTGTGGGTTATTTTAAGCCAAGGAAGAATATACAACATGTCTGACTAGTCTTATAGTAATGCTGAAAAAGCAGTTTATGGTATTAATGTCTTTATTTAGCAATCATAAAGTCTCACAGAAATACACTTACTGTAATATATATTTTTGGCACCAGAAAAGAAAATTAGTGTCCCATTTGGAAAAAAATATTTAGTAAGTCAAATTAGATAAGACACAACCATCTGGTGCTGGGACTGAACAGCCAAGTCTCGTTCAGCTTCACTGGGTCCTGTTAGTGCAGTCATCTTCCATCTCATTTATAAAAATGCCTGACAATTATCTGATTGATTTCAGTTTCTTTTATGGTCAAAATGCTGTGATTGTCTGATATCTATGTCAGGAGTACTGACTGTGTAAACAGCTCAATGTTTCTACACCAATAGATAAAATAAAGGCAGATTCTCTGGAGCAAATATGTTTTCATTTTCGAATTTCTCCACATTAAGTTTTACCGTGAAATATTAAGACATGAACAACATCTTGCCAGCTTACATCTTTTCAGAAATCAGTGATAACATTATCATCTTTCCACAGTAAATTCTACAGAGCTTGGCTAACAGAGGAACTTCCGAAAAGCTTGGCAGCCTACTTAAACAGAACCCATCAGCTTCTACCCCCCCAAAATGCAACCATGTCTTTATTGCACTCATGATTCCTGTGTCAGGCCAACACTACGACGTAAAACATCCTGAAATCATTGATGTATGGTGTTTGCATTTCATCCATTAAGGGGACTCATTGACAATTTTGACTAAGAACAATGCCATGAATAACAAATGGGATCTAAACATCCTATAAGAACAACCTCTCCTAACTATCCCGAAGTAATGTGGTGATGATGCTTTTTCCAGTATGATGGAGACCATGTCACAAGGCAAAAGTGATAATTAAGTGGATTGGTGAACAAAACAGTGAAATTTTGGATCCACGGACAGGAAACTTCCAAGATCTCAATCCCATTGAGAACCTGTGGTCAATCCTCCAAATGCGACAAAAACACAGAAATTGTGATAAACTTCCAGAACTGATTAGGCAAGAATGGGCAGTCATTAGTCAGGATTTGACTCAGAAGCTGGTATCCACCTGCCAGGGCGAAGAGCAGAAGTCTTGAAAAACAAGGATCAACTCTGTAAGTATTGAGTCTTTACATAAACTTTATGTATTTGTCAATAAAAGTTTAACAACGTATGAAATGTTTATAGTTGTATTTCAGTAACCATAGAAACATCCAACTAAAAGATCTAAAAACACAGAAACATCAAACTGTGGAAAACAAAATTTCTGTTAAGTCTCAAAACATTTAGCCACAACTATACAGAAAACATGTATACGTGAAAAATAAGAGATTTGGTTTGGAGAATTCGGCCTTCAATGTACATTCTATGTTAATGGTCTAGATTGTGTGCAGAAACCTTGGAACTGATAATACTGTACTATGTTTATTACTGTCTCATGGTGATAGTTTTGTTTTTTTTGGCCCGATTAGTGCCTTGTGACTGTACCACTTGTTCCTTTTATAGATCAATTAATAAAGATAAATTTAAAAAAAACGTGAAAAAGATATGCAGAATATTTTGGTCCATTTTTTGGTTATGTCATAAACTTATTTGAACCCGGACTAATGAGTTTGCACTCTGGTGCAGAAAGAGCCCAGTAATCATACACTAAAATGCTTGAAAGACTGTCTAAAAAAGTAAATATCATTCCTTCATTTAATGCTCATTCCTTATCCATATTTCATTATAATTTTCATATCAAGCAAAGATAAAGGGATTGCCACTTACTAGGACAATCACTTCTTGATCTAAATGCTTGGCCTGATAAATTAAAAATCCTATACTCACCTTGCTTTGCTCCGGCAGTTCCAGAAGTAAATTCGAATCTGCCTCTAAAGCAGAGCATTTTTCAGACAGTGACAACTCCTCTTCCTCCACGGGATCCCACAGCCTGATGTTAGCGTAGTTGGTTGTCACTGCTAAAGTGCCAGAAGCAGGACCAAGTTCCACAGTCCCCACTTCACTGTTGTATCCCGACAGTGCATTTCCCCTCAATTTCACCCCTTTTCAGCAACCCATCGAATAAAATTAGATGTCACCAATTTTACCCCTTTTTAATTTTTCAAGATTTTCATTACCACAGAAGTCATACAATTGAATGTCCACCAAACCAATTTATATTCCCAACAATATATCTCCCAATAATCTACATATTTTCATTCCTGTTCATGAATCCCCACAATTGTCCTTGAATTAAAAAAAAACTGGGCCATACCCTCAACATGGGTTTAATAAAAAAAAAAAAAAATACTCTCCACTCCTACTGGGCAACTAAATATGTCCACAGTACCCCTGTATTTGTAGCTGTCATGGCCCGAGCCCATTATGAAGCCCTAATGAGATTTCTTCATTTTAGTGATAATTCCCAAGTCCCCCCAAGAACTGAACCCAACTACGATTGCTGTAACAAACTAAGACACTTAATTTACCTGAATGCAGACACCACTGTGACGGCCACAGACAGGGTCGCCACCAGGGACAAACAGAAACCAATCTGCATCACAGATTATAATAAATTTATAGGTGGCTTTGATCTGTCAGACCAGGTACATCAACCATACCTGGCGAAGCGGAAGATCAGTGCCTGGTATATTAGGTAGCAATCTACCTAATCCAAATTGCTACATAACATACATAACAGTTTTGTCCTGTTCGAAAAATCATAAAGAACACTCTCTTTCCTCCAGTTCAAGGAGAAAATTGTTGAGTGTCTCATATTTGATTCAATGGCACAGGAGGAGGCCTTAGAGTCCAAGGATGTCCGGAGACTTACAGAGTGCCATTATATTTGCCCCGTCCCTGACACTCCCACTCAAAAGTATCTCCAAAAAGATGCTGGGTTTATAGGAGGCATGATAGAAGGAGTGATTCCATTATTATTGCCCCATAGGACCATCACAACCAGGCCTTTGTATCTACCCTTGTTTGAGACTTACCACACATCTTACAATTATTAGAGGGTTTTTTCAAATAACTTATATTTATATTTTCTGCCCAGTGGGCCTAAATAGAGTCATTTATATGGAACAAGTAATGAAGATAATAATTTAATCAATAAATCACATTTTACCCTATATCACAATTAATTCCAGGACTTGATCACTCACATACCAAACTATTATTCAGACAAATTCTCGTCCACATGCCCATGTCTGTATACTCCAGAATGTGAACCTCACAAATGTTCTTGAAAAGTGAGATCATCTAACAATTAATTCCAGGACTTGATTACTCACATAAACATTTTTGACCATTCATCTAAGTTTGACTGTTTTTATGACTATGTCTTGCTACACAAGAATTTTGTCTTAATTTATATTACTTAGAAATTATTTGTATTATATGGTGATGATCATTTTATTTATTATAATAAGGCTGTTCTGTACTTATACACTATAGGCTTTACTGCTTGGTTCTTGCACAACCTCCTGTACCAGACAATACTGCTTGGTTCTTGCACAACCTCCTGTACCAGACAATACTTTTAGAATTCTGTAGGGGATTGGTTGTTGTGTGCACATAGCGGTTCCAACCTTGGTGGGCAGAAGCCTGTTATGGTGTACCATATCTATTGGCACATTAGTCCCTCATATAGGGATTGATGGAGCTAAACAGTTTTGTAGGACACATCTCTTTGAAAGATAAACCATTCATTCTAGCCCTGCTGATGTTCTTTCATCTTTGAAACAAACTCATGTTTGCCACATAGTAGGCTGCATTTTCCTCTAAATTTAGCCCTTCCTTCCAGTACAGTTTATTGTTCCTGCTATAATATATGCAATTGCAAGACAACTGTTTTGTTAGTAAGACCAAGTTTTATAATCAACAAATGTTTTAGGGTCATGCCTCACTGTGTGAGTAATAATTCTTAGAAGGATTTTCTTGTTTGGTAGCTTAATGTCACTGTAAGCTTTGAATGGGTCCTGGAATTCCTTCAATTTCCCCCTAAGATCAAATGGTGCAACATCTATTATTATAGTCACAGGCGTGTGTCCAGTACCCATATTGGTGCCTTATTGGATATATTTCTGAACACTGAAAAACTAGTGCAATGAAATTTGAGGTGATTTACAAAGAAACACATTTAAGGAGGATTTCTGTGGCTCTTGAGCCACACAGACTCTGCAAATATGACAAGCTATTCCAAATAGAGCCCAATTTGTGTTCCAAAATTCAAATTGTGGCCTTTCTATCCTGAGCCTTGCCATTTGTCCACACAAATTTTTTTACTACATGTGTGGTATCGCCATGCTTGTAAGAAAGTGGGTAACAAACTGTGGGGTACACTTTTTGGTGTTATAGCTTGCCAAAGTGAGAAATTTGGGGCTATTGAAACATTTAAAAAAAAAAATAATGACCTATATGATGATCTAATGTTATCAAATTCTGTGTCGTACCTATGTGTTCAAAATACTCACTATATCACTGGATAGAATCCTTGAGGGGTTTAATTTCCAAAATGGGTTCAGTTGTGGGAGGTTTCTGCTATTTAAGCACCTTAGAGGTCCTGCAAATGTGACATGATGCCAGCCATCTATTTCAGCTAAATTTGTGTTTCAAAATTCAAATATTGCTCTTTCCACTCCATATCCTGCTATTTGTCCAAACAGAACTTTTTGACTACATGTGGGGTATTGCCAAGCTCATAAGAAGGTTGGTAACAAACTGTGGGGTCCACTTTTTGGTGTTACCTCTTGCAAAAGTTATACATTTGGGGCTAAAGCAAGACTTTAGAGGTAGAATTTTATTTATTTGTTTTTCATTACACTTTGTATTAATGCCCATGTAGCACCAGAAGGGTTATAAAAATTTCTGACAACAGTTCTAAAGTTTTTTAAGGGTGCAGTTTTTAAAATGGTATCACGTTTGATGATTTTCCAATATATAGATCTCTCAAAGTTCATTGAAATCTGTATAGGTCCCTAAAGAAACAGGTTTTGTAAATTTGTTTAAATAAAATTAGAAATTGATTCTAAAGTTTTAACCCCTCTACTTGTCACTATTTACTATTCTGTACCTTTGCATATACTGGTATCTTGTTTTAATATATAGGAAACCACAGACAAGTCTCTCAAAGTGTAGACTCACTGGATTTTGTTCATGGACTCTCCTGCATTTCATTATTCTCCATTATATAAGAGACTTCTCTTATCCTGTTTTGGCCATACCTCCTAGCAGGAATCCCTGTTTACCTGCCCCTGTCATTCCTCTCCCATTTTTTTCTTCCTCTTACTCTTCCTCCTTTATACTATCTTTGTCCTTTAGTATTAGGCTATGTGCCCACGTAGTGTTTTAAAACGCTCACTAAAAACCGGACTCCTTCCCAGAAATCGTGCGTTTTTTTCCGCGTGATTTCACCGCAATTTTACCGCGATTATGATCGCGATTTTGCCGCGATTTTCGCGTGCGATATTCAAGCACTTTCCAAGCGATTTGAAGCATCGCTTGGAAAGTGATTGACAGGTTGGTCACACTCGTCACAGGGACCTCCAGTCCCTGCGGCCACAGGGACCTCCAGTCTGCCATCTGTTCTTTGTTACTCTGTCCAGGTAATTTATAACTTATGTTAATATACATTAAGGATTGCTGTTAGGACTTACTATGTTATTCCATTCAGTGCACTAGCCTGTTGTTATTTCTGTCCAGGTAATTGATAATTTATGTGTATATACACATTTTGATTGCTGCCTGCACTTAATATGTCTTTATCGTTATACATAGCAGTGGCAACTGCAGTCTCTGTGTCCCCATGTGCTGTTTATGTTTTTAGATTTTTATGGCACTAGAGCATGTTGTTTTGTACCTTGCCTGACCCCACTAATAAAGCAATTTTATTATGACCATTGGTTGTACCTTGGATTCGTTTTCCCTCCCCCCCTTTGTCATGTTATATAGTACAACTGGTCTATTATAGTCCGTAGGTAATACATGTTGGTGGCATATTTTCTGGTATTTATACATATATATTTCCCATTAAAATTATTTGCCCCACATGTTATATATACCAGATTTCACTACCCTTGCTATTTATTAGGCTGGATCTTATGCATACATAAGGCCAGACCCAAGATTGGAATTCAAGGAAAGCAATCATTTCATTACTCTTGTTAGTGTCTCAGGGACTTCAAGCCATTGTTCTCCCAGCCACGTCCCATTGTGTGAATGGGGATAGAAGACCCAGCAGAACCGTCATCACAGGGGGTCTAACATGCAGTGGCAGGTGATGGGTTTGGTCTGAGGAAAATACCTCCACCAATGCACATTTAGCTTTGGGGAGGAAAGTGTGAACATTTCTGCCCATTCAGGGGGCTGAGATGAGAAAAATAAACCACATGTTTAGTGAGGGAGTTGTTGCAGTGTCGTAGAGGGACAAGTATCTGTTGGTGAGGTCCTGGTGCCCCTGTATGGATGGCCTATAGAGATTGGAGATCAGTTGCCAGCTGGAGCTTGATGCACGTGCTATGGTCATGACATCTATCGTCTGGATGTGAGGAACTATCTTAAGGATTATTGTTACCAGCTGGAGAGAGACATGTGCTACGGTCGTGGTATAGAGCATTTATTATCATTATTTATTTTTATAGCACCATTTAAATGTGAAAAGGGATTTACAGAATAACACAATAGTACAATAATACAATAATAGCAAGGACTGTGACTACAGACTATACTGGCGGTAGATACAAAAGCTGTGGGCCAACCGAAAGTTAGGAGACAGTCGGTATTGCCTGGTACAGGGCAATGGAACTATTGATCCCAGGATGGGATTTTGTGGGCTGGGAACAATGCATTGTGACCATCTACCTGGAATTGCAGTAAGCTCATGGATCTAATGAATAAAAAATAGTTGCATTGTTAACCTGCCTAGGTGATTATCATAACCCAGAACCTCAGATCTTCACAGTCCATTTCATATTTACTTGATCCTCTTTAAAGTTTCTATTTTTTTTATTAAATATATTTATTTTTTTATATTGACTAACAAAATTTATATTTGAATTTCAATAATGGTGCATCGTTCGTGTTGTGAATACCCCTAGTATTCATGTGAAGGCATTAATTACATTAATTATATTTTGAGTAATCGACTCTACAACTTTGGCATATTGTTTAAGGGGACTTAAACTATTATGTTCCTAGCTGAAAGATAAAATTATATGTGTTATATGAATATTTGTATAGGAATATAAATGGCATGTTGAGTGCAGATAAGCACAACTAAAGCAACACTAATTTTATATAGAGGTTTTCCTATGTTTTAATACATTTCACAATAAAAACATTTCTTCTTGTAACATTGTATTCTCTGAGCCATAACTTTTTTTCATGTCACCTATGTTACTTTTGCATGTATGATCAATTATTGTTCTTTATTTTGCAAAGCCAAATGAAGAAAGGAAATTATTATTTTTTACACCATTTACCCGCAAGATAAATAATGCATTAATTTTAAAGTGCAGGTTGTCACTATTTGTAAGTTTTATATTGTTCATAATTTTTTACATAATAAAGCATTGGGAAATTTGAAATGGATTTGCCTTTTTTCCTAATAATTGTTTTACACAACCTTTAACATTTTATTTAACTTTATTTTTTTTTTTCATTTTTGTCCAACTAGAGGACTTGCCTCTTAATGTAAAACTGATATACACTATACTAGGCCCAGCTTGTAACAGAGCTATAGAAGGGCTATAAAGAAAGGAGTCCTCTTTTGTTCTCATCTGTCTTGTAAACCCATCCACGTTCACCAAGGGGGAGGTCAATGGAATGAAAGGGGAAGCCCCCCTCTGTATAACTGCTTCAATGCCACAGTGCCTATAGATCACACAATCGTAGGGGTTAAATGATTGGGATTGGTCTCGTGGCTATTGCCGCAGACTATCAGTTATAATATATAGCGGACATCTACTTATGACCTGGGTGAACAAAGGGGCCATGCTAAAAAAAACTCACAAAAGTTTATATTTCTTTTATTTTTTATGCTGTCACACCTGGCTGGCTGCCGCCACATGTAAATAATTTTACTGTTGGTCAATTTCTTGGTGGCTTACCTCTATTTCTCCTGTACATTATATTTACAGCATTGCTCCACACAGTAGACATGTGAACTTGTGACATTGCGCTAATAATAATAATAAATCTGGTTTTGTGTAAACTAAATGGCAGATTTATTGATTCAAATCTCGGAACATGGCCATTGTTCCCCAAATGTGCTGAATTTATCATTCTGGGAAACGGAGGCTTTATTAAATCTAGAAAATAATTAGTCTATTGTCATCGAACTGTCCGTCCAAAGGGCAAAATAGTAATGATGGACAAGGAACAATATCGTGACATGTGCCAGAGAATTTTTTGATATGGAAGAAGATGCACACAGCTGTAAACCAACCTCACAGCTGAATTTCGGAAAAGTCTGAATGAAAAATGAACAGCAGTTAAGGAGGACTTAATTTATAACCAGTAGTTTTCTCCAACAAGTGATATATTAATGCTCTATGTTTAGAGATGCAAGGGGGAGTCTGAGACAGCTGGAAGGGATAGTGCTAAAAGTGGGATCTCTCTCAAGCTTGGAATTAAAGGCTTTCCATAGTTCTATCCCTGGTAATTTTGGTTACTGTACAATTATGGTAGACATTTACTCTCTACCAGTGGAAGCAATACAAAATATCCCGGAAACCCTTTTAAGTGGATCCAGATTTGATCAAGTTTTAAGAAACTGAATTGATATGTCATCCCATTAGGGTTGGTGAATAGCATCATTGTATCCTAAATAATCTTACACAGCTCTCAATGAACAATTATTTTTATTAATCATTTTTTATGCATGCTTCATATAAAAGCTGGTTAGGGAATAGGAGGAATTACTTTGTGCTTTTCTTTATTCATGACAAACCAGATTTGTGACAGATTGTGAGAAGAAGGAGTTTAGCTGAGACATATTTTAGATGTGTTCTCTAATACTAATATGCAGTAGTAGTCTGTCATTGTCATTACTGCCTCTAAATAGTGCCAAGCTAATATAAATAGTTAATACAGTGTATACCGTATATAGCTTCCTAATGTATCTTTAAATGCACTATTGCAAAATACAAGTCCAAATAAGAAGCGTCCTTTACTACATAATGTCATTTCATATACATTAACCATTACACGATGCAATAGATCAATAGTTCCCGCTTCTGATATTCCATAAAATGAAGGCTTTACCCCCCAATCTATTTATATGTGCGTGAAACTCTTTCAAACACAAGTCCAGAAATACCTTTTCATGACTAGAGAAATTAGCATTTGAAAAGGCTATGTTAGATCTGAAGTCTCTGTCATCCCAGCTCTATTCTCTGCCCATCGCCGCAGTCTCCTGTTTCTAACTCTCTCTTGGGTTACTGTTGATTTCAACATGACTGAATCAACTAAGGGCCCCGTCACACATAGCGATCTCGCTAGCGAGATCGCTGCTGAGTCACAAGATTTGTGACGCAACAGCGATCTCACCAGCGAGATCACTGTGTGTGACAGCGATCAGCAACCGGCCCCCTTGCCGGTATCGCTGTTGGAAAGCCCTGGACATTTTTTTGGTCGCTGCGTGTGACAGGTGGGAGACCAGCGATCAGCTGGTAACTAAGGTAAACGCAGGGTTTCTAAGCACGGTGCTGTGCTTAGAAACCCGATGTGTACCTTAGTTACCAGCGTGCTGATGCAGGGAGCTGGTAACTAAGGTACACATCGGGTTTGTAAGTGACTCACATCCCTTAGAAATACGATGTGTATCTTAGTTACCAGCTTCCTGCATCAGCGCGCTGGTTACTAACGTGCACAGCGACGGCGCGCGCTGGGCGTTGCTGGTGCTGATCGCTGGTGAAGCTGTCTGTGTGACAGCTCACCAGCGATCATGTAGCGACTCACCAGCGATCCTGACACATTGATATCGTTGTCGGGATCGCTGGTGAGTCGCTATGTGTGACGGGGCCCTAAGTCACCCGACAGGCCTCATGGCAGCTGGCCTTCTATAACACAATGCTCTTCAGTCACTTTCAGGCTGATGTCTTTCATATCCCTTCTAGAATAAACTAAGGCCTCCCTGTACACAATTGACTTCCAATTTTTATAGGGCAACCATATGTTTCATCCCCATTTCTTACTAGCAACTGCTTTCTGCTGCTCTTATCAGTGTTATAGCTCAACAACATACTTGTCAATGTCAGTGTAACGCTCTTCGTGGGCCTATGATGACACAGACATCTCATCCTATTAGATAACAGATGAATGACCAAATATTCTCAACAGGATGGTGGCAATGCCAAGTACTGAAACCTGGCAGTCGACCAACCCAGGACTAACAGTGCGCATAACACAAAGTCATATGTACAGTATAAGGCAAGAGAAAATAAGTACCGTAATAAAACAGTCTTTTTCAAACAGCTTAACAGTGCATTAGACAACAAAGCAGTCTATTACAATGATCCTGAAATGATGTGGTGGGAATACATTTACCTTCCTTACATATTCTAGTTAGAATTGTAATGGATAGAATCATAATATCTTCACATATTCAGTTATATTTCAAGCCAATAAAATTCAGTTTTCTCTCAATGTACACTTTCCCCTTATCTTAAAGTGTAACCATCATTTTAATGTATCTTTCATAAATCAAGAGTACATATGAAAACAAGTAACTTTGTGATAAATTTTATCAGAGAAATCTAAAAAAAAAATATTGTAAAGCTCCTTATTTTCATGTGTTCTGTTGATTTATTAAATAAAATTTGAAATGACGAGTAATCCTTAACTATTAGAGACAACCAGACTCCCCATAGAGACCATGTTTGCCTTCTCCGTCGCTGTATACACCACACTAAACAAGCACTTTGTATGCAGTAATAGGGAGTGCTGATGGTGCATCCTTCTCCATACAAAGCGGTCCTTTAATTGCTGGGTGCTGTGAGGGAACTTGAGCTACTGGGTCCTAGGAGACACATACAGCTGTGCTATGCAACTAGAAGGCTGCATATCCACTGTAACTGGGGCTAATATACCAACCCAAGTTGAAAGAGAAATAAGATGAAAATAGAATATTAAAATCCCCCCAAAAGGTTTTTCATGATCTTATGGGGGCACAATGTATAAAATAAATTAAAAATAAATAAATGAATACCATAAATAAAAAAGGTAAAAAAAAAATAAAAAAAATAAAAAAATGCCACTGTCAGTCCAAACTGCTGTTACTAGCCTTGCTCATTAAAAAAAAAGCTCCTAATAAACCAAAATAATTGTTCCATAATGGGGAATAAATTGTTAGAAGCAAGTAATTGTCCTTGGTGGTCATAAAAAACATAATAGAAAAATAGGAAAAACAGACACTTATTTTCCTTTTTTTATCAGCAAATGTGACAGACATAAAATGAAGCCCCATGTATCATGAAAAACAATTATTTGGATATCTGAATGAGAAATTTTTTTTTTAAATCCCATGTGTGAAAAAATCCGAAAATGTGCTTGGTCAGGAACAAGGGTAAATGGCCCAATCTTGAATTGGTTACATTTATTATAATGCCAAGTACAACAAGTGAAACAAACCTTAATACTCACACCCATTTACATTGTACCTTAAATAAAGAAGAGACACGTGCTATTCCTAGGAGACACATTACACACATACAACATTGTATATTACATTTGTCCTTTGGCAAAAGTCTAATTATTTTGATAGCTAATTTTATTGGTAACATCCTGACAAAAAGAAGCTGCTGTGACAGCCCCAGTACAAGGATTTGGTCTTATATTTAATAGATGGCACTAATTCCAGGCAATTTTACCTACAGTATTTCTTTTTACCTTTGGGATTTATGCTTCTGTACAGTTGTCAGAAGAGGCAGCATCTCACCGCACTTACACAAAGAGGTTTTCTCTAGAGAGTAAACCTCCAGGGACAGAGACGATATGTATTCATTTTGCTCTTGCCAGAATGCACTTTAGTGCCAGAGGAGCAATGCTCAGCGCTGCCAGCCACTCGGATAATGACGAGGTTAAACAGCCATTGTCTGATAACATGCTGAAGCCTTGGGAATACATGTTGCACAATGCCAGGATGAGCTGCAGGGGAAATTGGGTTCCACTAATAGAACTCCATGGTATCCAATTTTATTTCAATGATAGGCAAATTGGAACATTTTTAGGAGAAATCCAAAATAAATAAGGTGTGAGCGGATTCATCCAAACTAGTGCCGCCTGCCTCTGCTTTCATGAGATCTAGTCTAGTGATTATGAAACATCACATCTGTAGGGAGTCTACACCTGAGCCCACAATGTATCACACAGCTATTTATTTATTGCTATTTCTTTAATAAATTCCTATCGTCTAAAAAAGAGAACTCCACATGCAGTAAATGATATTGTTTGAAGATATGTTTCCAGCAGTAAACTGAAACCTCAGCTCTACACTCTTATCACAAATGCTCTTACAAACCTGGATTACATCCGAGCATGAAAAAAAAATGTTAGCTCTATTTTATTTAAGGTGCAAACTATGAAAATTAGTTGCAAACTCCCCATCCTGTAGACTTGTTCTGCTGCCAATGGGCTTCTAAAGTGACTGGTTTTAACTGTCTTCTTTCAAGAGTGCAAAAAGTGAACACTGCACACATAATACTTACTCTCTAATTTTTATTCTACAGATTGATGTCACATGAGACAATTACGGTATCCATCAGTATGTTTTTGTAAAGTGGAAAAACGCAGGGAACACTGGAACAAGCCAAGCAGACAGAAGTGACACATTCATTGCCCTAGTTTGTATTCGGAGTTGATTTCAACTGCATGCTCCAACACTGAACAATGTACCACTATGGTTTAATACATACAGTCACAATCAAAATTATTCAACCCCTTTTGTAAATCAGGTATATTGTAGCAAAAGCTACAAACCTACTGCTGTTTACAATAAATCAAATGCAGAAGAACAATTTAAATAGTTCAATAATATAGCAAGTGGTTTCTCTAAATTAACACAAAATGCTAGTTTTAATGACTACTGTATTCTCAAAATTATTCAATCCCTGCATGACAATCATCTTTAGGACTTAGAAGAGCATCCATTGGCTTGGTGCTGTTCTTTTAAAATGATCACCAGTATTCTGTGAAGTTTCACCTCATAAGTACAGTATGAGAAATAAATACAGTGGTGTTTAAACGTTTGTGAATACTTCAGAATTTCCATATGTCTGCATAAAATTGCCCCAAAAATTACATAAGGTTTTCACACAAGTCCTAAAAGCAGATAAGGAGAATGAAATAAAGCAAATGAGTTAAAAAAAATAGAGTTTGTAATTTTTTTATTGAGGAAAATGATCCAACATCACATCTGGGAATGGTAAATATATGTGAACCTTTGAATTAGCAGATAATTGGAAGGGGGAAAGTAGAGTCTGTTGTTTTCAATCAATGGGATGATAGGTGTGAGTAGGAAACTTGTTTTATAAAGACATACCAGAAAAAGAAACAGCCTTTACACGAAGTCAGATTACAAATGCACTAGCAAGATGCTGCATCTGGCTAGTGCATTTGTAATCTGACTTGGTGTTGGCAAGGCTGTTTCGTTTTCTGGTATTTGGTGAGCTGTTTTGTAAAGAACAGGGATCTAACAAAGTCTGATCAACACAACAGAAGTGTATCACAGCACAAACAAAGATCTCAGAAGACGAGTTATTGATGATCATAAGGCTGAATAAGGATTCAAACCATTTCTAAAGTCAGACACACTATGTAAAAATGAAGGAAATTCACTAACAATATTACCCTCCCTAGGAGGATCACTCCAAGAGCAAGGCGTATAACCATGAGGTCACCAAGAAACCCAAGGTAACCTCTAAACAACTTAAGGCCTCTCTCACATTAGCTTATGTCAATCTGCATGCGTCCACCATCTGCAGAACACTGAACCATAATGGTGAGCTTGGCAGGAATGCAAGGAGAAAAACCACTGTATTCCAAAAAGAACATTGCTGCCCATATGTAGTTTATAGATTACCTGGGCAAGCCAGCAGGCTACTGGAATAATGATTTATAGAGGGATGAGACCAAAATAGAGCTTTTAGTTTAAATGAGAAGCATTATGCTTGGAGAAAGAAAAACACTGTATTACACAAAAACCTCATAACATCTATGAAATACAGTGGTGGTTATATTGTAATTTGGGCATGCTTTGCTGCATCTATGATTTTATTAGCAAATTCTAAAATAAAATGTAAGGACATCTGTCTAATAACTGAATATCAAGAGACCTTGGGTCATGCAGTAAGACAATCATCCAAATCATACAATTCCTTCTACCAAAGAATTAAATTAAAGTCCACCAACACACTTTTCAGCAGGTGACATGGGGTGTGCACACACCCCAGCTACACAACACAATGCCAGTGCCACCACTCATCAACATACGGGATGATGAGTCCTCGAAATATGCTATTGTCACAGAATCCAAAAAAAGGTCAATGAGTCCTCGAAATATGCTATTGTCACAGAATCCAAAAAAAGGTCAAACACTTTCTGAAAGGCTATGGATTCTTTAGAGTATACAAGGAAGAAACTTACTAAAGATTAGTGCTTTAATATAAAAAATGCAGTGCTTACAAGAAATGCTATAAAAAGATAAAAATACAATGACTGACAAATATGTAATGCAGTTATAAAATAAAAAGGGAGAAATAACAGCAATACCAAAACATTTCCATCTAAAGTTATTCTTCTATTTACTTGATGGAAGGAGAAAGTAATTATGGATAGCAACCAACCAAAGTTGACTCCCACATGTGAAAACCTTCTTATTGTGTAGCCCATCTTTTTATATGCTTGGTTTTGGTCCTGGGCTCACGTTTACAGGACGGCCTAGATTGCAATATTAAAATTGTTGGTCTGTGACTGCACCATAGGCTAATTTAGGGGCAAGCACCTTGCATTTTAAATACTTTCCGTCTCCACTCCCCCACTCCATGAAGTAAATAGGAAATATCCAGCTTGGCTACAATGATCATCTCCACACATTCTGGAGCTTTGAGTCCACCAAGCCGAGGTGTCACAATTGACATCTCTATATTCTCAGCAAAACCCCCTTTGGTTCTGAGTTCATGTAAATATCCATTGTGTAGAGACAGACCTGTGGATGCAGACTAAAATCAATGTAACTTTACTAATGTTATACATTTTCCTTACAGCCCCAATTCATCAAGACCAAGGGCATGTAAGAGTCAAGCGCTCCTGATTCATTATGAAGTACATGCTGATGCGTTGCGAGAGCCATGTCAGAAATCTTACTTCAGTCCCTGACTTGAGTAAAATTTCTGGAGTAAGGAGCACCACAACTTGTCATGAATTGGATGAGCTGTGGCATTACGCCATGACGTGCCCCGTGCCATCCCAGTCCTGCCCACTTTGGCAGAGCTGGAAGAAACTGGTGTGAATACGCCAAAAGTAGCAACATTTTTTTGCAACTCCGAGTCACGCAAAAGTTTTTAGATTTTTCAAAGTAATTGCATACCAGAATTCAAATTGCTTTAATAAATCGGGGCCAAAAGTTTGGCGTGGCCAAGTAAAAGTCCTGATGTTAATGCTATTGATTGTTGTGGAAGGACTTGATGTAAATAGTTTGTGGGAGAAAATCCAACAACATAATAGAGTTATTATTATTATTATTATTATTATTATGCATTTATATAGCGCCATTTATTCCATGGCGCTTTACATGTGAAAAGGGGAAATATAGACAAGTATAATAAACGTGTAAGACAAGGGACACACAAGTACATAAGGAGAGGGCTCACAGTCTACAGGGATGGGTGAGGATACAGTAGGAGAGGGTAGAGCAGGTCGTGCTGTGGTTCAGTAGACCGAGGATCATTGCAGGCTGTAGGCTTGTCGGAATAGGTGGGTCTTCAGGTTCTTCTTGAAGGTTTCCATTGATGGTGAGAGTCTGATGTGTTGCGGCAGAGAGTTCCTGAGTATGGGGGAAGCATGGGAGAAGTCTTGTATGCGGTTGTGGGAGGAAGAGATAAGGGGAGAGTAGAGAAGGAGATATTGAGATAATCGAAGGTTGCGTGCGGGTAGGTACCTAGAGACCATGTCACAGATGTATGGAGGAGACAGGTTGTGGATGGCTTTGTATGTCATGGTTAGGGTTTTGAATTGGAGCCTCTGAGCAATTGGAAGCCAGTGAAGGGCCTGGCATAGGGGGGAGGCTGGGGAATAGCAGGGAGACAAGTGGATTAGTTGGGCAGCAGAGTGTAGGATGGACTGGAGTGGTGCCAGAGTGCTAGAAGGGAGGCCAGAGAGTAGGAGGTTGCAGTAGTCGAGGCGGGAGATGATAAGAGCATGCACTAGTGTTTTTGTGGTTTCGTGGTTGAGGAATGAGCGGATCCGGGAAATATTTTTGAGTTTGAGGCGGCAGGAGGAGGCGAGGGCTTGGATATGTGGTTTGAAAGAGAGCGCAGAGTCGAGGATCACCCTGAGGCACCGAGCGTGCGGTACTGGGGATAGAGAGCTAAGTTGAAGCTGTTTTGTAGGTATTGTAGAAGTGTTGGCTAAAACTCCTCCAAGCTGATGTGCAGAACTAAACAACAATTTGCAGAAACATTTAAGTGTAGTTATTGCTGCACAAGGGGTCACATCAAAGGTTTGCATACTTTTGCAACTCACATACATGTGATATTGGATAATTTTCCTCCATAAAAAATGACAAAGTCAAATATTTCTGCCTTATTTGTTTGATTTTGTTCTTTCTATTTACCGTATATACTCGAATATAAGTCGAGATTTTCAGCCCAAAAAATTGGGCTGAAAGTCCCCCTCTCGACTTATATTCGAGTCATATACAAAGGGGTTGGAGGGGGCGGATGTGTCAGGTCATACTTACCCGTCCTGACGCTGTCTTGAGCCCCCAGCTTCTCCTCGTGCTCTCTCTTCCTGCCTTCAGCGGTCACGTGGTGCCGCTCATTAAAACTCATCAATATGTGCATATTGATGAGTTTTAATGAGCGGCACCACGTGACCGCTGAAGGCAGGAAGAGAGAGCGCGGAGAAGCGGGGGGCTCAAGACAGCGTCAGGACGGGTAAGTACAGCGATACTCACCTGTCCTGCGTCCATGGCTGCTTGCTGCTGTCTGTCATCGGTCAGTGACTTCAGACAGCAGAGGGCACGGTGACGTGGTTAATGCGCGCCGCGCCCCCTGCAGTCTGAACGTCACTGACTGATGACGTGCAGATAGCGGTGAGCAGCCATGGACGCAGGACAGGTGAGTATCTGACACCCAGCGACGGAGAGGTGAGTATGTCTTTTTTTTATTTTTACATGCAGCAGCAGCAAATGGGGGAATAATCTAAGGAGCTTCTTATGGGGGCAGCATATGGGGGAATAATCTAAGGAGCTTCTTATGGGGGCAGCATATGGGGGAATAATCTAAGGAGCTTCTTATGGGGGCAGCATATGGGGGAACAATATGGAGCTTCTTGTGGGGGCAGCATATGAGGGAACAATCTATGGAGCTTCTTATGGGAGCAGCATATGGGGGAATAATCTATGGAGTTTCTTCTGAGGACACCATATGGGGGAATAATCTATGGAGCATTTCCCACCCTAGACTTATACTCGAGTCAATAAGTTCTCGCAGTTTTTTGTGGCAAAATTAGGGGGGTCGACTTATACTCGGATCGACTTATACTCGAGTATATACGGTACTTTTATGACTTGTGTGAAAAACTGATCTAGTGTTATGTCAAATTTATGCATTAATATAGAAAATTCTGAACGGTTCAAAAACTTTCAAGCATTACTATACGTGTTTTTTTCCTGTGTTTATAAGTCCTAGTACCCTAACTTTAACAAAAAATGTCTCAGGCTATTGCTAATAAAGATTTAATACCTAAGAGCGTGTTCATATACACTATAGTGTTAATATTATGGTGACAATAATCTGAACCTACCATTAGAGGGTCCTAAGGAGATCCTGTAGGGTCATATGGAGATCTCAACTGATCACTGGAGGATCTAACCTGATTACTGTAAGGTCCTAAAGAGATCTATCCAGATCACTATAGGAACAAATGGAGATCTGTAGGATCCTAAGGAGGGCAAACATGATTACCGTAGGGTCCAACAGAAATGTAACCTGATCACTGTAGAGTCTTACAAAGACCCAAGTGCGGTTTAGTAGTCTTAAAAACTATCCTACTGTACAAATTGCATTTTTGTAACTAATGTAAGGTAAATCTTTCAAATTATTGCTCCAAAACATTTATAAACCAAGTATATTATTTGATAAATCTTATTTCATATTAGGTGACATTGTAGCGATAAATTCAATTTTCAGTAGTAAATTATATTTTAAGTTTTAGATTCACTTGTTTTCACTGCCAGCTCCAGTGTAAATACACTGTTTTGTAATTAATCTCTTCACGCTCTATGAGCAGCATTTAAATGGCTGTGAGAAGCGCTCACACCCATTCAGGCTTCCATTAGTCTCCTCTGACAAGATCATGGAGTGGTTGTTGGGTTGCAAAAATTGCAGACCGTCGGTGCCATATTGCTGCTCTTGCGAAGCACAGCCACAGATGCAGAGCGTTATTTGGTCTACACATTGCGATACAGAAATATTGCATATATAGAACAAATGACCTAACAATCGTAGGTTCAAGGTTCTCCAAGGAATTTACAGTATTTGTTTGTTTGGAAAAACCTCAGTGACAAATTTGTTCAAAAACTGTGTATAAGTGTACCTACAAGAATTGATGCTTTGATGCTGCTCTAAAAGCAAAGGATGGTCAGGTCAAATATTGATTTGATTTAGATTTCTCATTTGTTCATTCACTTTGAATTTAAGTAATTGTTAAAAATAAAGTAGCAACATCTTTATTTTTAAAAGCTTCTTACTTTGCAGCTTTTTACAACACCTACTTTAGACTACTGTATAATAAATATATTGATAGTTAGTATATACAGTATATATAGATAGTTGTGTATATATGATGCATATTGGTCTTAAAAAGATGAGAAACAACAAACCATTTCTTAAACTTCCACAGACTCATTTGGAATGATGTTACTTGTCTACAGCGTTTATAGGCTTAGCTCCTGCAATAATTGACCTGCATTTTTGACTTCCAGCCAATGACAAACAATGAATTTAAATACTGTGTGAAAGTCAAAAGACTTTGAAATTCATTCAGGTTGTGAAACTGCCAGGTGTTCGACTTTAACCTCTTCACCGCAGTTTTAGCTTTTCAGTTTTTATTTTATTTCTGCCTTACTGTAATATATTCATAAATTGTGCAGAAACAATATTGTTGTATATTGCAGAAATATAAATGATTTCCATGTTTAGTGAATATTCATAAATTTAGTGTTGTACTTAGCTGTTTTTTTGTCATCCTACAATCAGATTGGCTTTGTAAGTACAGTGAATATCCCAGTTCTTTTATTCCGGGCAGAACACCATTGTTATTAAGATGTGCTAACTTGCTAATTCTGCAGAAGTGACACAAGGCCCATCTTTAAGTCTATTTTCAGATACATTATTAATTCCGCTGGATTAGCATTTACCATTCTGGAGATAATAATGAAAATTTACTGTACACTATGCACTAGTCAGGCATAACAAAGAATTCATTGCCTTGTATTGAGCTGCTCCCTTTATGCAAGTGAAAGAACTCTGAGCAATCAAGGTCAGGGTTGGTTTTAGACAAAGTGGGGCCCTGGGCAAAAGCTTAAAGTGGGGCCCCAAATGCTCACATATTGCTAGATCACACAAAAACATTTCTGTTCTATTTACAGGCGCTGATTTCAGGCAGAACAGTACCCGATCCCAGACCCCATTCACATGACTGGGGGCCCCGAACATCTGTTGTTTGCCACTCTGTCATCTGCATGACAGAGCAGCAAACACTGCCTCTGATCGACTTTAAGATCATTAATGCCGGTCAGAGAGCTGCGGCTCCAAGGATGTCACATGACAACGTGAGCCCGCAGCTGGGACTGGAGGTAAAAGCTGTCAGCTTTATCATGGCTGGTTATCAAGAATAGAGGGTCTCCACGCCATTTTTTAAAATTATTGAAATAAATAATTTTTAAAAAGGCGTGGAGTCCCCCCATTTTTGACAACCAGGCAAGCTAAAGCAGACAGCTGGGGTGGTAATCTCAGGCTGATGAGGGGCCATGGATATTGCCCCCAGCCTAAAAATAGCAGCCCGCAGCCACCACAGAAAAGGCGCATCTATCAGATGCACCAATTCTGTTGCTTTGCCCAGCTCTTCCCACTTGCTCGGTGGTGGTGGTAAGTGCGGTAATATTTGTGGGATTGATGTCACCTTTGTATTGTCAGGTGACATCAAACCCATGGGTTAGTATTGGAGAGGCGTCTATAAGATACCTATCCATTACCAATTCTATGGTCATATTATAAATGTCAGGAGACAGTGTGTGCGGTGCATACACACTAAAGAGAAAGGACAGTACCAAAGAAGACCGTGTTTACCGAGCACACTGTCCAGAGGGGGAGGGATGGAGAAAGTAGCAGGCAGTAGCAATGATGTGCAGAGACACAGACAAGGACCTGGCGGGTCATGTGACCAGAGCAGGAAGGTCCTAAAGGCTAGAACTAGTACTCATGCGAACTGGGGCACACAAGGCGGAAAGTAAGAACCGGCAATGCCTGGAGCGGGGTCAGACTAGCCAAGGTCAGTAACAGGAGGACAGCACAGGACAAAAAGAGTGAGACAAAAACGTAGTCAGGAGACAAGCCGAAGTCAATTACTAAAAGAGCCGAACAACGAGGTGCAGAATCAACAGGCAATAGCAAAGTGAGGGACAGACTGGATCAGAACCAGGGAACATACACGCAGTGCAGGCACAAGGCACAAATACACAAAACACCAGGGTCAACTTAACTCAGCCGAGGGCAGGAGTATAACTGACAGAGAACCCTAGTCCAGCGTAGGTATAAAGATAACAATCACAGTTATACTCACCTAACGCCCATTCCATGGAAGCCCTGTAAAAAATCCTGTAAAAAAAATCAAAGCTAAACAACAACCATATCCCTCACCTGTCCGACATTTTGTCCCACACCATAATCCATGTCTGCGATAAATGGTTTTCAACTTCAACGGTGCCAAGATGCGTCCAGGTTCACAACAGTTCACCGTGAGAAATTTCTCATGAGAACTCACTGAGCTCAGCTCTGCAGTCTGAGACTTTTTCTCAAGGTGCTAGCAGTGATCTCACTGTATACTTTTGCTTCCTCCCCTGACCAGGAGATGTGATATGATCAGACCATGTTCACAGGTGCCATTACAAAGTATATAGCAGAGGCACATTTATAAGATTATCTAAGCACAGGAACATTTTTTTTAAAAAACATCCAATTAAATGTTGATTAAAATTAACTTTATTCATGGGAAAACCCCTTCAATACTTTGGGTTGTCAGCTTCAAGATGCCACCTGTATGGAGATACTAGTTGAAACATTGCTCAGGTATGATTTTGGCCCATTCTTCCACACACTCTTCACATTCTGAAGATTCCATGGGCTCCTTATATGAACTCTGAGCTTTAGTTCATTACATAAATGTTCTACTGTATTCAGGTCAGGTGATTGGCTGGGCCACTGTAGTTGTTTTATTTTCTTTCTCCGAAACCATTTGAGAGTTTTCCATGGCTGTGTGTTTAGGATCATTGTCTTGCTGAGATGTTCACCCTCATTTCATCTTCATCATCCTGGTAGATGGCAACATACCTTTTTTATCAAGAATGTCTTGGTACATTAGTCCACTCATCCTTCCTTGAGTTACATGAAGTTTGCCAGTGACATATTGTGAAAAACAGCCCCACCTACAAACTTCACTGTTGGTATGTTGTTTTGGGTGATGTGCAGTGCATTTTGGTCTCCAAACATTATGTATACTATAACATCCAAAGAGTTCTATTTTGGTCTCATCTGACCAAACTATATTCACCCAATATTTCACAGGTTTGTCTATATGTTCTTGAGAAAACTTTGAACACGCTTAAACATACTTTCTGTTCAGTAATGGAGTCTTGCTTGGTGAGCATGCATACAGGCTGTGGAGGTTGAGTGCATTACTTACTGTTTTCTTTGACACAATTGTACCTGCTGATTTCAGGTCTTTCTTTGGCTCTCAACAGTGGTCCTTGGACAACTCATCTGATAATTCTTTTCACTCCTCTGTCAGAAATCTTGCGGGGAGCACCTGGTCGTGGCCGGTTTATGGTGAAATAATGTTCTTTCCACCTCCAGATAATGGCTCTAACAGTGCTCAGTGGAACCTTCAGTAGTATAGAAATTCTTCTGTAACCAATGAAATCAGTATGTGTCATGACTTTCCATGTTTTTTTTGCACCTTTCTATGATTATTGTCATGCGCTGCTTACAACCTGAAATCGGCTTCTGGCATCAGAAGAGGAAGCTGCGAGGAAGCAGAGGGAAGGTAAGTAGAATTTTTTATGGGTTCTGTTATGTTTTTCTGATGGGGGTCATGTATTCCAGGATGGGAAGAGGGGCCATGCATACCACGATAGGGATGAGGGGGCCATGCATATCAGGAAAGGCATGAGGAGGCCATGCATACCAAGATAGGGATGAGGGGACAATGCATACCAGGATAGGGATGAGGGTGCCATGCATGCCAGGATAGGGATGAGGGTGCCATGCATACCAGGATAGGGATAAGGGTGCCATGCATACCAGAATAGGGATGAGGGGACAATTTATACCAGGATGGGGATAAGGGGACCATGTATTACAGGATGGTGGTGAGGGGGCTTTATATACATATATATATATATATATATATATATATACCAGGATGGGGATATTATTACAGAAGTGACCACATTTTTTACTTCAATTTTGTTCTATTATCCTGTAAAACTTAGGTGTCTCTTATGGTCTGGTGCATCTCATAGTCCAAAAAATGCGGTAAATAAAAGTAAAAAAACACAATTTTGCCATTTTTTTTAAAGATTTCATAATCAATTTAGATGAAGGAATTGAGGGTAAACTGATTAAATTTGCTGATGACACAAAGCTAGGAGGGATAGCTAATACTAGAGAAGAGAAAGAGAGGATTCAAAAAGATTTAAATAAACTGGAGAAGTGGGCAGCAACTAACAGAATGGTTTTTAACAGGGAGAAATGCAAAGTACTACATCTGGGCAATAAAAATGGAAAAAGCATATATAGAATGGGAGGAATAGGGCTAAGTGACAGCACATGTGAAAAAGACTTGGGTATACTAATAGATCACAGACTGAATATGAGTCAACAGTGTGATGCAGCAGCAAAAAAGGCAAATGCAATTCTAGGATGTATTAACAGAAGCATACAGTCTAGATCACGTGAAGTCATTATTTCCCTCTACTCCTCTTTGGTCAGACCTCATCTGGAATATTGTGTCCAGTTTTGGGCACCACATTTTAAAAAAGACATCGACAAACTGGAGCAAGTTCAGAAAAGAGCGACCAGAATGGTGACCGGTCTGCAAACCCTGTCTTATGAGGAAAGGTTGCAGGATTTGGGAATGTTTAGTTTGCAAAAGAGAAGACTGAGAGGAGACTTAATAGCTGTCTACAAATATCTAAAGGGCTGTCACATTGTAGAAGGATCAACTTTATTCTCATTTGCACAAGGAAAGACTAGAAGCAATGGGATGAAACTGAATGGGAGGAGACACAGATTAGATATTAGAAAAAACTTTTTGACAGTTAGAGTGATCAATGAGTGGAACAGGCTGCCACGAGAAGTGGTGAGTTCTCCTTCAATGGAAGTCTTCAAACAGAGGCTGGACAGACATCTGACTGGGATGATTTAGCGAATCCTGCTTTGAGCAGGGGGTTGGACCAGATGGCCCAGGAGGTCC
>NW_027361738.1:68407500-68470000 GCF_039654945.1 Dendrobates tinctorius | reverse complement strand
TTCTCGCAGCGGACACCTGGCACTAAGTGCCGGGAGCGGTCACACACCGCTCCCGGCACTTTAACCCCCGCAACACTGCGATCAAACAAGATCGCAGCATTCCGGTGCCGGCAGAGGGGCTCACAGCCCCTCTGCCTTTGGACCGGAGACCCTGCGGCGGGACGCGGGGTCCCGATCACTGCAATGATAACTCGATGTCGTCATGACGACATCCGGGTTACCAGAGCTGAGAAACTTCCTGTCATGCGCAGTGCATATCAGGATGTCTCTCAGGTCAGTGTGCAGGGATTGCAGTGCTGACAGTTTATATGACATGCAGATGCTGCTTCATCTGCATGCCATATAAGCGATCAGCTTGCACAAAATGATTGTCCCATAGTGGGACTAAAGGGGGCTTTACACATAGCGATATCGCTAGCAATATTGCTAAAGCGTCACCAATTTTGTGACGCAGCAGCGATATTGCTAGCGATCTCGCTATGTGTGATACTTACCTCCGACCGGCTCCCCCCGCTGTCTGTCGCTGATCGCGCGAGATCGTGCAGCTCCATTTCTCGTCGGGCGCTTTCTGCTGGGCTTCCTGCTGCGCCGACGAGTGACGCGTGGACGCGGACAGAGGACGTCAGGATTTCCGCGTCTGAAAGGTAAGTAACGACCGCTGCTGCGTCGCTACATCGCTGGTGAGTCTGCCTGTTTGGCAGCTCACTAGCGACCATTTAGCGATGCACCAGCGATCCTGACCGGTTCATATAATTGTCGGGATCGCCGGTGCATCGCTAAATGTAAAGGGGCCTTAAGTGTAAAAGTAAGAATAAAGTAAAAACATTTTTTTTAAATAAGTGTAAAAATATTTAAAAAAAAAATAATAATACAAAAATCAATATTTTTTTATATCAATAATTAAATATTTGAATGGAAAAAAAATCTAAATGATAAAAGTACACATAAACGTCCGTAACGACCCGACCTATAAAACTGTCCCACTAGTTAACCTCTTTAGTGAACCCCATAAAAAAACAAGGCAGAAAGATAATGCTTTATCATCATACCGCTGAACAAAAAGTAGAATAACACGCAATCAAAAAGACAGATATAAATAAACATGGTACTGCTGAAAACGTCATCTTGTCCTGCAAAAAAAACAAGCCCCCATACAGCTCCATCACCGAAAAAATAAAAAAATTATAACGCTCAGAATAAAGCGATGCAAAAATAATTATTTTTTATATAAAATAGTTTTTATTGTATAAAAGCGCCAAAACAAAAAAAAGATATAAATGAGGTATTGCTGTAATTGTACTGACCCGAAGAATAAAATTGCTTTATCAATTTTACCACACGCGAAACGGTATAAATGCCCCCCCTCAAAAGAAATTCATGAATTGCTGGTTTTTGTTCATTCTGCCTCCCAAAAATCAAAATCAAAAGCGAACATTTTCAGTCATGTGCCCGAAATGGTACCAATAAAAACGTCAACTCATCCCGCAAAAAATCAAGACCTCACATGACTCTGTTGGCCAAAATATGGAAAAATTATAGCTCTCAAAATATGGTGATGCAAAAACTATTTTTTGCATTAAAAAGCATCTGCCATGAGCCCAAACAGTGGTTTACCCCCACATATGGGGTATCAGCGTACTCAGGACAAATTGCACAACAGCTTTTGGGGTCCAATTTCTCCTGTTTTTTTTGTGGAAAAAATATGATTTTTTATTTTTACGGCTCTACGTTATAAACTTCTGTGAAGCTCTTGGGGGTTCAAAGTGCTCACCACACATCTAGATAAGTTCTTTAGGGGGTCTACTTTCCAAAATGGTGTCACTTGTGGGGGGTTTCCACTGTTTAGGCACATCAGGGGCTCTCCAAATGCGACATGGCGTCCAATCTCAATTACAGCCAATTTTGCATTGAAAAGTCAAACGACGCTTCTTCCCTTGCGAGCTCCGTTGTGCGCCCAAACTGTGGTTTACCTGCACATATGGGGTATCAGCGTACTCAGGAGAAATTGCACTGTAAGGGGGCGAAGAGAAAGAAGAGTCAGAAGGGGGTTACTTCTCCTGTTCCTTGTCCAGAACCACATAGCCGGGCAGCAGGTTTGCCGGGGGGAAGACTTGCTGATTTGGACCGACTGCACCATATGACTGTCAGGGGCAGTGGGGGAAGAGAAGGGGCGGTGGACCGGAAGCTGTGCAGGCTGAGGGCGCGAAAAGCAGAGCGCGCCAGAGGCAGAGCAGCGCGCGTCATGGAGGAAGCAGGCTGCAGCACCGAGCTCCAGGAGAGAGTGACTCCCCATCAGAGGACCGAGGCAGAGGGATGGGATATAGAGAGCGCTGCCTGTGAGTACGTGGACTCGAAAGCCCCTGTGACAAGAGGAGGCTCTTCCCCTGACAGTACAGAGACAGTGACCCATGCGTGCAGCCCCGGTGCTCGTGGTGACAGACCAGAGCCCCTGAGTGTGGTATCTGTTCACTCCTAAATGTTAATGATAATCTGCTCCTGCCTATTCATCTGTCTCCACATCACCCATGCGCCCAATAGAACATGGTAACTGCACTCAGACATATCCTGGCTGATGACCATATCATGCAGCCTAATATGAAAACCCTTATATATAATAATGATGGCTAGACTGTACATAACAGCACGTTCTACCTATTGTGTCCACACTATTTCCTTACAAGTTGTAAACTTGTGAGCAGGACCCTCACTCCACCTGTAACTGTTGAAATGTGTTACATTGTATTGTTGTTATTGTCTGTACATGTCCCTGCTTAATTGTAAAACTCTATGCAATATATTGGCGATATATAAATATAATAATAATAATAATTATTATTATTATTATTGTTATTGTCTCAAGTCCACTGCCTTAGTGTAACCTTTGTCTCCGCTCTATCTCTCAACCACACATTCAAGCCAGTTCCATCTCCTGCTGTCTCCAACTCAAAAACATTTCCCAAATCTGCTCTTTCATCAACATCGAGTCAACAAAAATGATGGTACATGCTCACATCATCTCCCCACTTTGACTTCCGAAACATCCTCTTCCTTATATTTCTATTTTGCACTCTCACTCCCTCCAATCTTTCTTTAACTTTGCCACATGAAAAAATCTTCTCTCCCCTCTGCCACTCCCTTCACTGACTTCCAATTACCCTGAGAATTCTGTTTAAAATATGTACACTGACATACAAAACTGTCTCTGTTCTGCCTCTCACATACATCTCTAGCTTAACCTACTGATACCTCTCCAGTCAACACAAATAATCTCTGGTCCTCACATGATCTCATTTTTTCCTCTGCCCTTCTGTTTTCCTCAAACAACTGTCTTCAAGATTTCTCCCAAGCATCCCCCATTCTCTGAAACAAACCACCTCAGCATATCAGATTGTTTTACACAATTGAAGTCTTCAAACACAAAACCATCCTTCAGAAGAGCCTACAAGCTGCAATAACCCTGCTGCCACCTTATTACTACCTGAGCTGTTCCAACTCCTTAACCTAATTTCTTAAACCTCAACACCTCCTAGATTGTAAATTCGTAAGCATGGCCGGTTTTAGGCAAAGTGGGGCCCTAGGCAAAGTTTAAAATGGGGCCTCAAATGCTAACATATTGCACATCACACAGAAGCATTTCGGTTGTAGTTACATGCGCTGGGTTCAGGACGGTAAATGACTGTGATCAACAATATTGAAGTCGCTCAACACTTGTTTCCCGGCCTCTTTCCACCATCTGAGGAAGAATGATGGGGACAGAACAATCACTAATGGATCAATATGCCCCACCATACAATATAATGTAACCCCCCATAGAATATAATGCAGCCCCCCTCTTATAGTATAATGCAGCCACCCCTTAGAGCATAATGCAGCTACCCCACAGAGTATAATGCAGCCACTCCACAGAATATAATGTAACCCCCCATAGAATATAATGCAGCCCCCCTCATATAGTATAATGCAGCCCCTCCATAGAATATATGGTAGCCCCCTCATAGAGTATATTGCAGCACCCCATAGAATGTAATGCAGCCCCATATATAGTGTAATGTAGCCCCTCCATAAAATACAATGTAGCCCTCCTCATACAGTATAATGCAGCCCCCATAGAATATAATGTAGCCCCCTCATAAAATATAATGAAGCCCCCATACAATATAATCTAGCCCCCCATAGAATATAATGCAGCCCCCATAGAATACAATGTAGCCTCCTCATATAGTATAATGTAGCCCCCTCATAGAGTATGATGCAATCACCCCCATAGAATATAATAAATATAATACAGCCCCCATAGAATATAATCTAACCCCAAATAGAATATAATACAGCCCACCTCTCCATAGAATATAATGTAGCCCCCCCATATTATATAACACAGCCTTCCCCATAGAATATAATGTAAAATGTACCCCCCATGGTATATAACACAGCCGCATAGTATATAGCCCAGAACCACATGATATATAGCCCAGCCCACCATGGCATATAGCACAGCCCCACATGGTATATAGCACAGCCCCACATGGTATATAGCCCAGCCCCACATGGTATATAGCACAGCCACACATGGTATATAGCACAGCCACACATGGTATCTAGCCCAGAACCACATGGTATATAGCCCAGGCCAGCCACACATGGTGTATATCGCCCAGCCACACATGGTATATAGCCTAGCACCACATGGTATATAGCCTAGGCCAGTACCACATGGTATATAGCCCAGCCACACATGGTATATAGCCCAGCCACACATGCTATCTAGCCCAGCACAACATGGTATATAGCCCAGCATCACATGGTATATACAGTGGGGCAAAAAAGTATTTAGTCAGTCAGCAATAGTGCAAGTTCCACCACTTAAAAAGATGAGAGGCGTCTGTAATTTACATCATAGGTAGACCTCAACTATGGGAGACAAACTGAGAAAAAAAAATCCAGAAAATCACATTGTCTGTTCTTTTTTCATTTTATTTGCATATTATGGTGGAAAATAAGTATTTGGTCAGAAACAAAATTTCATCTCAATACTTTGTGATATATCCTTTGTTGGCAATGACAGAGGTCAAACATTTTCTGTAAGTCTTCACAAGGTTGCCACACACTGTTGTTGGTATGTTGGCCCATTCCTCCATGCAGATCTCCTCTAGAGCAGTGATGTTTTTGGCTTTTCGCTTGGCAACACGGACTTTCAACTCCCTCCAAAGGTATTCTATAGGGTTGAGATCTGGAGACTGGCTAGGCCACTCCAGGACCTTGAAATGCTTCTTACGAAGCCACTCCTTCGTTGCCCTGGCGGTGTGCTTTGGATCATTGTCATGTTGAAAGACCCAGCCACGTTTCATCTTCAATGCCCTTGCTGATGGAAGGAGGTTTGCACTCAAAATCTCACGATACATGGCCCCATTCATTCTTTCATGTACCCGGATCAGTAGTCCTGGCCCCTTTGCAGAGAAACAGCCCCAAAGCATGATGCTTCCACCACCATGCTTTACAGTAGGTATGGTGTTTGATGGATGCAACTCAGTATTCTTTTTCCTCCAAACACGACAAGTTGTGTTTCTACCAAACAGTTCCAGTTTGGTTTCATCAGACCATAGGACATTCTCCCAAAACTCCTCTGGATCATCCAAATGCTCTCTAGCAAACTTCAGATGGGCCCGGACATGTACAGGCTTAAGCATTGGGACACGTCTGGCACTGCAGGATCTGAGTCCATGGTGGCGTAGTGTGTTACTTATGGTAGGCCTTGTTACATTGGTCCCAGCTCTCTGCAGTTCATTCACTAGGTCCCCCCGCGTGGTTCTGGGATTTTTGCTCACCGTTCTTGTGATCATTCTGACCCCACGGGGTGGGATTTTGCGTGGAGCACCAGATCGAGGGAGATTATCAGTGGTCTTGTATGTCTTCCATTTTCTAATTATTGCTCCCACAGTTGATTTCTTCACTCCAAGCTGGTTGGCTATTGCAGATTCAGTCTTCCCAGCCTGGTGCAGGGCTACAATTTTGTTTCTGGTGTCCTTTGACAGCTCTTTGGTCTTCACCATAGTGGAGTTTGGAGTCAGACTGTTTGAGGGTGTGCACAGGTGTCTTTTTATACTGATAACAAGTTTAAACAGGTGCCATTACTACAGGTAATGAGTGGAGGAAAGAGGAGACTCTTAAAGAAGAAGTTACAGGTCTGTGAGAGCCAGAAATCTTGATTGCTTGTTTCTGACCAAATACTTATTTTGCACCATAATATGCAAATAAAATGAAAAAAAACAGACAATGTGATTTTCTGGATTTTTTTTTCTCAGTTTGTCTCCCATAGTTGAGGTCTACCTATGATGTAAATTACAGACGCCTCTCATCTTTTTAAGTGGTGGAACTTGCACTATTGCTGACTGACTAAATACTTTTTTGCCCCACTGTAGCCCAGGCCAGCCACACATCGTATAATGGTATATAGCCCTGCACTACATGGGATATAGCCCAGCACCACATGGCATGTACCCTCCCCCCCCCGAGAATGGCCCCACAGTCCAGCATGCCCCCGCTGCTCCCGGCTGTCTCCTGCTCTGCCTGGCACACAGTGAGAGCGCAATGATGTCATCGTGCACCCGCTGTGCCAGAGGCAGATCGGGGAATGATGGAAGAGGGAGCATCGGCTGACGCTCTCTCCTCCATCATTGCTTTAAACTGTACCAGCGTCTATGACGCCAGTATAGTTCAATGCGGTGGCGGGGGGAGTCGGCACTGGCATCAGGCGGGCCCCCCTGCCTCACATGGGCCCCATAGCGGCGGCATGATGTGCCGCTAGCTGGGGCCCCTGGGGGAGCGGGGGCCCTAGGCAGCTGCCTGGTCTGCCTGCCCTTAACGCCGGCCCTGCTCGTAAGGGCTCGTAAGGGCAGGGCTCTCTCACTCTCACCTTCTGTACCATCCCTCCCTGTTTCCGTCTATTGTACTTGCTTGTGTCATATGCCAGTATATATATATGTTGTATGCATGTAAACTCTCAGTCATCACATGTACAACACCCTAGAATCATTGGTACTTTAACCCCTTAACGACCAGAGGTATTTTTGTTTTTGCTTTTTCGTTTTTTGCTCCCCTTCTTCCTAGAGCGATAATTTTTTTATTTTTTGGTCAAAATAGCCATGTGAGGGCTTGTTTTTTGCGGGACGAGTTGTACTATTGAATGACAACATTGATTTTATCTTATCGAGAATTGGAAAATGAGAAAAAAATTTCAAGTGCTGTGAAATTGCAAAAAAAGTGCAATCCCACAGTTGTTTTTTACCTTGTTCACTAAATGCTAAAACTGACCTGCCCTTATGATTCTCCATGTCATTACGAGTTCATAGACACCAAACATGCAAAGGTTCTTTTTTATTTAAGGGTGAAAAAAAGTCCAAAATGTGTTTAAAAAAAATTGTGCCATTTTCCAATACCAGTAGCATCTCCATTTTTTGTGATCTGGGGTTGGGTTGGGGCTTATTTTTTGCATACCGAGCTGACATTTTTAATGATACCATTTTGGTGCAGATACGATCTTTTGATCGCCCGTTATTGCATTTATGTTGATAGATCGGGTGATTCTGAACACGGTGATACCAAATACTGTATGTGTATATTTAATTTTTTTTATTGTTTTATTTTGAATGGGGCGAAAGGGGAGTGATTTGAACTTTTATATTTTTTGATTTTTTTATATTTTTAAACTTTTTTAAAAACTTTTTTCATGCTTCAATAGTCTCCATGAAAGACTAGAACCTGCAGTACTTTGATCAGATCTGCTACATACAGGCGATGATCAGATCGCCTGTATGTAGCAGAAATGCTCACTTGCTATGAGAGCTGACCACTGGGTGGCACTCAGAGCAATCTGGCTATGACAACCATAAAGGTCTGCTGGACAATTCAGGTTGTCATGCCGACCCATTGGTGGCCTGTGATCATGTGACGGGATCACCGATGGCTAGTTTTAGTAACACGCTTCCAGTAAGCGTGAGTTAAATGCCGCTGTCAGAGATTGACAGCAGCATTTACAAGTTAACAGCGGTGGGTGGATTGTGATTCCATACTTGGCTGTTGTGGGCACATGTTAGTTGTATATATCAGCTGTCATGTGCCCGGAAATGTGCAGGCTGAGCGCCAGAGCCTGCACCAAACGGGGGGAGTCTGACTTCGGCGTACTATTACGCCCGATGTCGGAAAGTGGTTAAAATAAATGAATAATAATAAAAATAAAAATAAAAAAATAAGTTATGCTAATTCAGTAAAGTAGAAAGTGGATTCTGGAAAAAAGTGGCTGTTTGAAAGAGCCATGCTGAGGGAAAGTCGCCAGAATCCAACCATTGGGCATTTGCGTGCATCACGTGAAAGTAGTTAAACTGTTGTTGAAACGTTTAAGTAGCTAGCATCTTCCTATGGAAAGTGCTGACTTTGATCATGCTGGGAACAAATAACTTTTGCAAGTTATGCAACAATTACAGGATGATACATTGTGGCTGACAATGATGTTGTGGCTTTTTAGGTTTCACTGTTATATAGACATTGTTACTGGTCTTTGTAGGGTCATAATAGATACCGATTTTACAGTTAAAAAACCCTTCCATGAACCTTTTTCCTCTAAACATGTGTATTTTTGTATGTAGTGCCCTTTATATACTCACGTACCCCATCTTCTTGAATTCCAGAGCTGTTCTGCTCCTCTTCTGAGTGACATCACCACTCTTTAGCGTTTCTGGGTCGCACTGTTGCTTTTACAATGCAAACCTATGGAGCATAATAACAAGGCTTCATTGTCTTGTAAAAGAGACTTCCAGCTCATGCATAGAGCCAGTGGCAAATTATAATGAGGTCATTCTGGGCGGTAGCCCAGGGCCCAGTGGTGTGGGGGGGCCCAACAGCCCTAGGAAAATTGCCCCATTATAATCCGCCATCATAGCGCCACGCCCCCCAATGTATCGACCCCTTCCTCCCCCTCCCAGACCCACCGGCCACCGCAGCGCCAGCCCCTCACTAATAAATCCCTGCTCTGTGCGCACAGGACCTGTGATGAGGTCACAGGAGGGAAGGAGTCAGGGGTTACATGATCAGGGGCCTTTCAGTGGAAGCCCCTGATCATGTGACACCTGACTCCTCCCCTCCTGTGACCTCATCACAGGTCCTGTGCACGCAGCCCTCAATGTATTGTATGTGGGACTGCTCTGCTGTGCTGGTTGTCATGGTGCTGGATGAGGAAATTATGTGTGGGGTCAGGAGGAGTTTACAGGGTGAATGTAGCTGTGTGTGTGCAAGGTGTACAGAGCAGAGCTGCGTGTGTGCGAGGTGTATGGAGCAGAGCCGCGATTGTGCGAGGTGTACGGAGCGGAGCTGCACGTGTGCGAGGTGTACAGAGCAGAGCCGCGAATATGCGAGGTGTACGGAGCGGAGTTGAGCGTGTGCGATGTGTGCGGAGCAGAGCCGCGAATGTGCGAGGTGTATGGAGCAGAGCTGCGCACGTGCGAGGTGTATGGAGCAGAGCCGTGTGTGTACGAGGTGTACGGAGCAGAGCCACGTGTGTGTACGAGGTGTACGGAGCGAAGCTGCGTGTGTGTACGAGGTGTACGGAGCGAAGCCGCGTGCATGTACGTGGTGTACGGAGTGGAGCCGCGTGTGTACGAGGTGTATGGAGCAAAGCCGCATGTGTACAAGGTTTACGGAGCAGAGTCATGTGTGTACAAGGTGTACAGAGCGTGGCCGCGTGTGTATAAGGTGTATGGAGCAGAGCGGCTTGTGTACGAGGTTTATGGAGTGGAGCCATGTGTGTACTGAGTGGAGCCATGTGTGTGCGAGGTGTACTGAGCGAAGCCGTGTGTACGAGGCATACAAAGCGGAACCGTGTGTGTATGAGGTGTACGGAGCCATGAGTGTACAAGGTGTATGATGTAGAGCATTCATACCTCCCAACCGTCCCAGATTTTGAGAGTCTGACCCACTGCCCCGACCGGGAGCTAACTTTTCCCGCGGACACAGGAGTATACGGCGGAGCCCCGAGGAGCACTTGAAAACTCGCACGTGACATTCCATCGGAAGTGACGTGCTGGAAGCTGACCGGAGGAGATTGTGACGGAACCATGGAGGCACTTCAGGAAATGCTTCAGATCATCACCATGTCCTATGTCCTCTTCCGACAGCACGGACAGCGGGATCGCCTTGGACTCGGGGATGTCGGCCATGTGAGTGGATCATGATATGTCCTGCACCAGGAGGCTCAGGTGGGCACTACAATGTGAGCCGGGCTGGTATAGTATCTTTATAGAATCTTTCTTTCTTTCCCCTCTTTCCTTGCCTTTCTTTCTCTCTGTTCTTTCTTTCTTTCACTTTCTGTTCTTTCGTTCCCCTCTTTCTTTCTCTCTGTTCTTTATTTCCCCTTTCTTTTTTTCTCTCTTTGTTCTTTCTTTCAACTTTCTTTCTTTCTCTCTTTGTTCCTTCTTTCCCCTCTTTTTTCTCTCTCCCTGTTGTGAGCTCATTTTCGGGTTTGCCTCTGGCTTCTGGTGAGGGTTATGGAGCTGGCTGTGCTGACAGAGTAGTGAGTTCTCTATCTGGACTCCCTCTGTTGGTGAAGGGAGGTAATGAAGCTGATCTAAATGTTAGAGACCGGCCACCTGAGGAAGAGGACTGCGATTGGACATCAGGAGTTTCTGATTGGATTTAAGGCAGCCGACTCCCTAGTTTCTTGCTGGTGATTTTTCCTGACTGTGGCTTCTGGTTTCCAGTTTGGTTCCTGCCTTCCTAAAGCTAAGTTTTCTCTGCTATTGTTCTTATGAGTTTTTGTCTGGTTTACTTAGTTTTTGTGTTCAGCCAGCCCTGGCTGGGACTGGGCTGAATCCCCATTTTGTCTCTGATTAGTTGATCTCTTTTGCTCTGTCTTCAGAATACACCTGAGTGCTGATATAGTGTTTTGAAGTCTAGCGACTTCAGGGCCTTTTTCTATCAGACGTGTTGGACATTTTTTTTGGCAGGGTTTTTTGCGTGATTGCAGACAGCAGCTTTTCTTTCCTGTCCTTTCTAGTTAGTGAGAGCCCCTTCGTTTGCTCAGCCTATTTTTCTATCTGTGTCTGTGTTTTCATCTTGTTTCACTGACAATACATGTTGGGGGCTGTCTATTACTTTGGGGTCTGCTCTGGGGCAGTTTAGATTTTCCCTTTCTTTCTTTAGGCTTATTTAGTTCTCCGGCCATGACGAGGTGTCTAGGACCACCGTAGGCATGCTCCACGGCTACTGCTAGTTGTTGTGGATAGGATCAGGGGTGTGCAATCCGCTAGTTACCAACCTCTCTGGTTTTCTGGGCTTAGCTTGCTTTTTGTTTTTCCTCCTCGGTGACTCATTCATAACACTCCCTCTCTGTTCTTTCTTTCCCCTTTCTTTCTTTCTTTCTTTCTTTTTTTTTCTTTCTGTTCTTTCTTTCCCCTCTTTCTTTCTCTCTGTTCTTTCTTTCTCTCCCCCTCTCTGTTCTTTCTTTCCCCTCTTTCTTTTTTCTCTCTCTGTTCCTTTTTCTGTCCCCTCTTTCTTTCTCTGTTCTTTCTTTCTTTCTCTCTCTGTTTCTCTCTTTCTTTCTTCTTTCTTTCTCTCTGTTCTTTCTTTCTCTCTCCTTCCTTTCTCACTCTTTTTTCTTTCTCTCTCGCCAGCCACTGTGCCCTCAGTACCAGTCAGTGTGATCAGCAGTGCTAAATAGGTGTGGTTGGGGCGTGGACATGGGTGTGACTAGTTGTGAAATGGGTGTGGTCGGGCGGCCGGTAACCAATCATCATAGTGGAAGTCATCTGTTTCCATCAACTTTGTTATATTTGGGCAGTGGGCACCTCTAGTAAGGTGGGCACGAGATGGCGGGTCTTGTCACCTCTGCCTCACACATAAGTTACTATGAGGTGTACTTTATTCCTGCCACATTTCTTTCTTAGCCTACTGAGAGAAATGTTTTGACCAGTTGAAAGTTATACAACCTGAGCATTGTGCATGTGTGCACTGCCCGCATATAAATATATTTACTTACTCCGACCCCTATATAAACCTTGCCCCTCCGACCGCCATCCACTTTCCCATGCTCATGTTCCAATCCTGGGGTCTTTTTTGGTCCCCCCTTGGTCCTCCACATGCTGAACATCTGGGACATGACTAACATTGCGCAATGTGCGCTTGTTCGTCGCCAGATGCAGCGTCGTGCTCAGTGTGTGAGGAGACGGCGACTTGTCTCTGGCGTTAACTCCTCTGCTGACATGTTGGGCACAGCCTGTGACGAGGAGCGTCTCTTCCTGTGTATCCGGTCAAAGGCTGCACATCGTAGGCTGCTTCTTCTATCTTGGGAAGTTCATGAAGTAGAAGCCTCTGTGTGGCTCATGTGAAGCAACTTGTCTGACAGGTCATGGGTCCAGGTCAGCAGGTGATTGCAGACTATTAGCTGGTTTCGATGTTAGGTACAGGTGAGTCAGGACTAGATGTTAGATGGAAACCTTCCAGTATTTGTAAGGCCTTGTGCACACGCTGAGTATTTGGTGAGTTTTTACGTCAGTATTTATAAGGCCTCGTGCACACGCTGAGTATTTGGTGAGTTTTTACCTCAGTATTTATAAGGCCTCGTGCACACACTGAGTATTTGGTGAGTTTTTCACTCAGTATTTGTAAGGCCTCATGGACACATTAAGCATTTGGTGTTTTTTACCTCAGTATTTGTGAGGCGTCGTGCACACGTTGAGTATTTGCAGAGGTTTTTTTTACCTCAGTATTTAACCCCTTCCCGCCCCTTGACGCACTGTATGCGTCTTGAAAACTAGTGACTTCCCGACCCCGTCACATGACCGGGGGGCCCACAGAGTCTGAACAGCCCGGGGCCCTGGCTACCCTTAACCCACCCCTGCATAGAGCATAGAGTTTGTGTTATGCTAAAGAGCAGTTATATCACTGAGGAGAGGAGTGGAACGGCGCTGGATATCGGAGAAGATTATGGTAGGTTAGTATATTAACACACTTGAAGTATGCTACATATAAATATACACGTGTTTTGGCAAAAAAAAACTGTTAGGCGTCGGGTTCTTGCCACTGCACAGCAGGAATCCAGAGCCTTGCACCCAGTGGTCTCCCATTCTTCTTTGGCCACAGTGGAGCCTGCTCAGCAGATTCGTCGGTTCCAGCGCTCTGCCCAGGCCAACTCCGTGGGTTTGCTTGCTGCTGCCACCTCTGGCACAGCTATGACAATGCAGGCTGCTCAGCAGCGAGATTCTCCAGGGACTAAGTCCTCATGTCGAGCCACTGAGCATGCCCGTGGAGTGATCTCCCATTGGAGATCGAGGGTCACATGCTCAGGTTCTGATCGTGTTTGGATTGGCCCATCCGAGAAGCCAGGAAGGTCCCGGACGCCCGTGGCTTTAAAAGGTTCACATGGCCGCTCGCCCATGCGCTAGGATAGACTGTATTTACAGACTATAAGGTGTGAGAGATGTATGCACATATGAATGTATTGTATCTGATCTGATGACTGACTCATTATGAAACTCCTACCCTTGGTACGCATGTGTTGTGCAGCCTAGCCTGCAAGCGCACAGGCTTAGGTGTACGTAGCTCAGGGTTTGAGTCAGACATTGGTCCTTACCACCAGTGATCCAGCACGCCTCAGTGCACGTGCTCCACACTCCACTGCCAGCGTCTTTAGCGGCGTTCGTGGCAGTGACGCCGCGCACTCAGTGGGCCTAGAGGGACTCCTACCCTGTGTCATTGGGGTAGCGTTCTGTGGCCGTACACTGTGCGCTCTTTCAGCTGAGCTCTGTGAGCACAAACAGGCTCCGACATTTATGTTCAGCGGTAGTGCGGCTCTGTGAAGCAACAGAGTCCGCCCCCGTACACACTGGGTGACGATAACCCGCGTGTGCTTTTATAGTATACCGCCATATAGCACCGCCATTACTGAGTAGCAGGTTACCACCCCTGCATGGTGGACCCCGGGCTGCGAACGCACCTTATTACCATCTTTATTATTTGGTGCGTTCCGCCAGCCCTAACAAAAACTTCATAAGAGGCCTTCTTTAGTATTGTTATGTGCATGCTTATGATTGCATATAGGAACATCTTATCTGGTACTATATCAGCAAAAAAAAGACTAAAATGGCTCCTCGGCGAATGAGTAATGGCTTTCTAGAACATCAATATTCAATACTTAGATGCACCCTGAGTCAAAATGTTCATTTTTCTAGTAAGTTATACTTGACAAAACATTAACCTGTGAGTTAATTGGCTGCAGCTTGTGGATGAGGATGATTCAGCTTCACTGCATTGTAATCATCCATGACCTGAGATGCTTCAATGAGCTCGTGAATGAGTCAAGAAGAGGAAAGGTGCCTGGCAGTTGTTGAAAGAGGAAACAACTTTACAGGTACATCATTGCTTCACTTGTATGGGGAATTTAAGAGGGACAGCACATTTCATCGTTTGCATCATTTGCAATTAAATGCCTTGTACTCCCAGCATTTTTGGCACAGTTGTATGAAAGCATTCTTCTATATTAAGGCATGGACACAGGGCAGATTAAATCATCACATGCTTATCATTTTGTTGCTAGAGATAGCAAAGGGAGATTTTGTATTTCTGGAATGAGATGCACCATAGATGTCCAAGAATGGCTAGAATCTGAGTCATGAACCTTCATTTAACACATTCCATGAATAAAAAGAACAATTACTGTAGTAAAAAAAGAAAAAAAGTGATAACAAATATATGGTATGGCATCATGCTGGGAAGAAGTTCAGAGGGTGGATAAAGTCCATTTTATATATCATTATTGTTCCAAATAGATACATTATATTCATGCTTGCTTGGTTCTTTATTGTCACTTCTGATTGGTGATGGCATTGTGGTAGACAATTAGTAGAATAATGAACTATGAAAACACAGAGTAAAAAATGTAATACAACGTTTCTATCTTGACCCAAACCAGGTACCCTGTTTAGTTCCTAGGATTCAGGTCAACAGAGATAAATTTTACTACAGCCTAATTACTGAAGACTTTCCACTATATTGCTTTACAAGCAATATACTGTAGAAAAATCATATTTTTTTGTAGTAAGTAGCATGTAACACTATAACATTTTGCAAAAACATATCTTCTTCTGTAAATTGTGAGCTTTTTTGTATATATAGCCTGCTTCCTACAGCTTTATGCCTTTGTCTTCCCTGAAAACATGCATCTAGATTGCAGTTTATACATATAATTTTTCCTCACTGTGTATATTCAGTTAGTGCCGCTGAAAGGATATGAAACATCACACAAATAAAAGATAGACCATGGTATGGTATGAAGAAAAATAAAAAAAGGAAGATTCGTCCAGATTTATTAATAATACTGCAGTGCAAGCAAGGCACTAACATCTCTCCACTGTGCAGTCTGAGCCAGATGTTTGAAACAGCCATAGTCTAAAGACAAAAGTCAGGTTGTAAAATGATTAACGAATCACTCCCACAAAATGTTTTATTGCCTCAGCCTGTCTAAATGTGTATGAAGTATAGTGTAAGTGTGGTAATATACTCACTGATCGCCATCTTCCCCCGTTTCCAGCACCGCTTCAGTCTTCTTCTGGGTCACGTGACTTATATTCTGAGTTGCCGGATCACACTGGCATCTTTGTGTGATCCAGAAGTCACTTTTGCCATGTAAGTCAGTGGAGTGTCAGAACGAGGCTCCATAAACTTATATTGTAAAAGTAAGTTCTGGCTCATGCATAGACCCCAGTTTGATCCGGCAAGTCAGAATAGAAGACGAGTGACCCAGAAGAAAATCAGAGAAGCGCTGGAAATAGAGGAAGATGGTGATCGGTGAGTACATTACTGCACTTAAACCACATTACAGACACATTTGGGGCTTGTTCACATGTCGTGTTTTTGCTGTGTGTTTTCCGTGCATCTATAATTTTTTTCCTTGAAGATTTGAAGCATTTTCAAATCTGCAGCATGTCAATTCTATCAGTGTTTTTACAACGTTTTATACTCATCCTAATGAATGGGGAAAAAAATCATCAAACCCGCGTGTTTTTGGGCAGCATTTTTTCTGACAAGACACGTTTTTGATGTAGAAATATATGCATCAATTACTTAACATGTGCACGTACATAGGTTTAGGAAATAAAATGTTTTGTGGGAGTGCTTCTTTAAGTAGAAAAAAATTGTAAAAAAGTGCATTATAATATGTTGGCACGATAACACTGAAAATTATTATTAAAAATTATTTGAGGCGCTGATATTTTACATACTACACATGATATGTATGTGTTTTTTTCCACTTTCTAACTAAACCTATAATTGGTAAAAACAAAGCCAAAGTATTTTATTTTTTCTTTTGGTTTTAGCATCCAGGTTTTACTTAAAATGTATATACAGTAACTGCTCCAAACAACGGCACTGTGTTAACAAGGCCACATTAGTATTTGATTTAATTTTGCTTTATACAGTAAATAATCCCACGTGTTTAACTTATTTTTTTTATGTTATTCTTCCTATTGTTCCAGACTAATTAGTTTTTTACTATAGATTTTTTTTATGTAACATATAAGTGAAGGAGGTAGTTATTTATTAGGCTCCATTCCTTTGATGTTTTAAGCTATGTGAATTATTGAGTACTTTTCTTTAGTGCTGAGATTCTGGTCGGTGTATTATACAATGTTAGATGAAGATCCCGCAAATCTAAAGATAGTCAAGAGGCCTATAGAATGACTATGTCCTGTAGAATGTGAAGTGTTCCTGCAGGTCCCGTCAATACAGGGATTGTCTGCAACACATTGCCCAGTAAATTACAAGACAATGGAGCAGAACAGAAGGGTTAAAGCATACATCTGTCATTCTGATCACATAGCTGCCTTTCTATATGAAATATATTCCTCTTTAGTTTTTGTGTTTCATTGTCTATAAAAAAAAACATGCAGTGTCTTTTATACTGGAGGTCAAGATTGACAGTATTTTTCTAGTGTCCATGTCTGATTAAGGGACTTGTCTCCTGATTTTTATGAACTGTTAATTCAACTATGAAGTAAACAGATATTGCTATATTGAGAATGTGAGGTTCCAGGGAAGTTTTGAACCTCTTCCAGCTCACAATGTGATTTCTTGTTTGCAAGCTCAGATTTATCTTGAGGATCCTTTATTACTGACCTGTCAGAAGACAATAGAGCACTATAATTCAAATTCTCTTCAACCCTTTTCTTTAGCTGATTTTTGCCACAGTGGCAGCAATTTAGTTTTAGATGTTGTCTGGGAATGCTGATATATAGGACTATATTTGAAAAATACTACATTGCTTGAATTACAGTGAAACTGCGGAAACAAAATACTAATTGCTGCAAAATAATGTTCCAGCTTTTGTCATTTCCTCTTGTTAATATTTAAAGACCTCATTAAAAAAAATTGAATTCACAAACAAATTCCTCTGGAACAATCAGTAGAAGAACCTAAAACCAAGTTAATAAAGTGGGAATATTTACTGTATATAACATATGGAGCCAATGTTAGTCAGTATAGCTGTTAATTTGGCCATAATCATCCTGACGTAGCCAAGGAAATGCTTACTGTTTGCCCATAGCTATAAAATACACACAGATAAAAGGTTGCAGTCGCATAAGATAATAAGGTGGGGATAAGTAGGGAGTAGGCCATCACATAGAAAAACCTTAAAAACAATTACTTTATTTGATGGCCATTAAAAAGTACAGACAACCAAAAACACAAATGTGATTTATATGTGTACAAATTAAAGTTGAACCTTATTGCGATACTAGTGTACCCCTACCATTACATCTGCCTAACAGCGAAGGTTGGCACCCTAGAGAGAAACGAGAAATGGCGCCCCACTCCATGGTGGCTGTCCCTACTAAGCCGTAGAAAATAATACTCTGTACCTAATGTTAACCAGGAATAAAACAGTCATTCAGTATAAGGTATTGTAAATTGTAGCTTAAATTGGCTCAAGGATAGAAAAAATGGGTGAAAATGTATGCATGCAGCTAGGTCCTAAAAAAGATCATAACTAAACTCATTTCACAATGCTGGATCATAATTATGACCACATGAAAATGGTTTCATATAAACAATATCCAAACTCCACCGTATAGAACTGAAACAGTTGACATAATTGGTTAGTACATACTTAACTTTAGTAATTGTGGTTTGTTTGCCCTCTATAGGCTTCAATATTGAGGTTATATACAGCTGCGGAAATATGGATAATTAATTTCTCAGAAATATGCAACCACATTGCATCTTTTAGACTCCGTGGTTTAGTTCATTTATCTGTGTTACAGGTCAAGATATTTTACAATTTGCCAAAGGCTAGGGTCACACAAGCGTATATTTTTTCATCTGAGAGAATTGGGTCAATTATGAAAATCACATTCTAATCAAACTCTGATCATAGTTTGATCAGAGTGTGATCACAATGCGATCAAATTCTTTCAGATGAGTAGAAGATGGAGAAATAACATTTTCCATCTTCTTCATTCTGTCAATCTGTGGAAATCAGAATGTACTCAGATGTCATCCAAGTGCAGTCCAAGGGTTTCCACGGACTCATTTACTTGCATGGCCGAGTGCGATCCGAGTATCAGATCAAACTCAGGCATGCCACAATCTTTTTTCCTGGATCGGCTCTGTCCAAAGAAGAAATCAGACATGTGCACAGCCCTATAGCATAACATTGGTCTGGGTTTGAAACAAAGGTTTGTTGGATCGCACTTGGACCGAAAATACGCTTGTCTGTATGAGTCCTAAAACTCAGAGCTCAGTTATTGTGCCTACTGCCTAAGGTGGGAACCTATGTGGCTTTTAGATTCTATTTGAAATACTATTGATATTAATCACTGTTTGCTTTCTCCATGAATATCATGAAATGTTACAATATTTGCTTAACAATATGATATATAATTATAAAAGAAACGGAGGTAACAAAGTACCAGATTATTTGTGCCATAGGGCGGTAAGTATCCTCATATTCGTACATGTAGCTCAGCATCGTTTGGCAAGCCACACATAGACTGCAGAAGCATAACTAAATTAACTTTGTAACGTGATACAAAACGTATATGTACAACAAGGTTTCTGTAAAATTGTGCTGATAATAGATTGATTAAAGTCATACAATGATCCAGTGAGAATGGGACGAAAAGCACAAAATATCTTAATCGCAGTGGAGACAATTTTGATGTTGCAACTGACAATGAGCACTTTGCTCTATTAGTCATACTATGCATCAAAATTCATAGCACCTTTTCCTGTTTACATGCCTTTTACCAAAAACTAAATTTGCACTTACAGACATTTTACATATATATGTTGAACTTCCTGGTTACATAAAATATGTAATCATCCAGGGATGAGAAGTGTTAAATACCTTTTACAGGCTTTTTATAGAATGAGTCGGTAATTACATAATGTACAATCTTTTCTAATATGCCGACTTCTTCTTGTATTTCTTTGATTATTCCGACTGTATATTTGAATCTTTTTCACAATGAACTTGATGGATCCAACGAATCTAATCCAACATGACATGTCAGATGATGGACCCATTACAATCTATTTGATGCAGTCATTACAATCCTTTATCTGTTTTTTCATTAATTTATCATGGACTTGACAGTTTTTTTTTAAATGTTACTAGCTAGAGTGATACCAAAAGCGTTAACAGAGTCTAATACAAAGTGATAGCATTGTTTATTTTTTTAGTTAAAAATTTTTATTAGGTCTTTAAAAAAATTACAATAAATAATAAAAAATTAGAAACATGCTCCTCAATCAGACATTAAGAAAATGAAAATTCACATCCATCATATATAAGATAGGAAAGAAGAGAAAAAAAAGATAACCAAAAGAAGATTTTGGGAAAGAGAGGTGACTAAAGATGAGTGAATTTGTTAAAATACAAATTCACCAATTTTTTCTACAAATTCTAATTCACTTGAATTAATTTGCTTATCTCTGTCACTGACCAATATAACCACTCTTCTTTTCAATAACAGTCATAAGCTCCGTCTATGAAGTATAAAGGTACTGTCACACTAAGCGATATCGCTAGCAATATCGCTATAACTTGTGACGTTATAGCAATATTGCTAGCGACATCGCTGTGTCTGATACTTACCTACGACCCGCTCCCTCGCTGGTTATCGCTGATCGCGCGAGAACAGGCTGGACTGTTTCTCGTCGTCAGCTTCCTGCGGCGCTTCCTGTGGAGAGACGAGCGACGAGCGTGGAGCCGGGCGGGAGGACGCAGGATCGCCTAGTGTGACAGGTAAGTAGCGACCTCTGACCCCTGCGATGTCGCTGGTGAGATCTGCCTGTGTGGCAGCTCACTAGCGACCAATTAGCGATGTACCAGCGATCCTGACCGCGTCATATCGCTGGTCGGGATCGCTGGTACATCACTAAGTGTGACAGTACCTTAACAGTTTCTTAATCCATTGATGATCAACTTTTTTGGGTAGCATCGACCACAACATCCCAGATACTATTCAAAGAGGCGACTGTTTTCCTTCACCGTAAATGTCCCATTTAAGAAGGGTCCACAAGTTCTCAATAGTGTTGAGAACACCTTGTACTTCTGGCCTCCAGGGAGGTTGCGGATCTTAAAATATTGGAGCACTGCAGGATAATGACTTCCTTGTTTTTCATGCTAGATTCTTCCCAAATCTTTGGCAGGTAATGTGCATCTTTTTTTCTAACTAACTTTCTGACAAACACAGCAGCTTTGAGAGAGTGAATAAAGTTGAACTGATGAATGTATGTAAAACATATTATTATTAATATTAGTAATTAATAATAATATATATTGGGTGTACTATTCTGATAAATGCAGATGGCAAGCTATAGGCTGTAGAAACAGAACAGAAATGTAACCTCCCCATAAATTAGCTTGATACAGATAACAAGCTGGATCGGGCCAATTTTTAAAATTCTGACCAATGTCACTTTATGTGGTCATAACTCTGGAATGCTTCAACAAATCCCAGTGATTTTGAGACTGTTTTTTCGTGGCACATTATAATTTATGATAGTGGTAAATTTAGATTGATATATTTTGTGTTTATTTATAAAAAATTTCAGAAACTTGACAAAAATATAAAAAAAATTAAATTTTCAAACTTTGAATGATTATCCCTTTAATCCAGATAGTCATACCACAGAAAAACATTAATAAATAACATTTCCCTCATGTCTGCTTTACATCAGCACCATTTTTAAAACGTTAACTTCTTTTGTTAGCCTTTTAGGAGGTTTAAATATGTAGCAATAATTTTTTATTTTTTCAAGGAAATTTACAAAATTTATTTTTCTGAGGGACCTATCCAAGTTTGAAGTGACTTTAGGGGTGCTATATATTGGAAAACCCCAAACATGATACCATTTTAAAAACAGCACCCCCTGACATATTTAAAACTGCTGTCAGGTAGTTTATTAACCCTTCAGGTGATTTTCAGGAATTAATGCAAAGTGGTAAAGCTGGAATGAAAAAGTGTTTGTTTACCTCCTAAATGTCGGTAAGTTCTGAACTGGCCGCTGTAGCCGGCAGACTCTAAGGGCTCATACTCATTGGCGATAAAATCGGACGATTGCAATCCGATTTTAAAATGGATTGCACTCTGACCAATGTTAGTGAATGGGTGACATCTCACTTGCGATTTTTTTCTCATCCAAAATTGGTCTGAGAAAAAACTGCAGCATGCTGCGATTTGCAGCGATTTTCGCCAATACAAGTCAATGGGTGCAATTAAAAAAACGGACCAAAAACGGACCATCCATTTTCCAGTCGTTTTAAATGGATACATTACCATTCTGTGGTATAGAACACTGTAAATGGTCCTTTAAATGACTGTAGAAAAATAGTTTCTGGGAAAAAAAAAGGATTGCAAACAGATAGATAGATAAACGGAAGGAAACGGATAGAAAACGGATGGAAAGAATAAAAATCGCATAGAAATCGCATGACACTCGCATAACACTCCACCCTTTTTTACAGTCCTGAAATCGGACCGTTTTTTTAATCGCCAATGGGTATGAGGCCTAAGGCCGCTATTTGGCCATGAACTGCTATGGCAAACATCAGGACCACACAATCATGATCTTGGTGTATCAATTAGATTAAAGTGCAAGCCCCCACAATTTATTAACCATTTATTTGATGTAGTCACTTTTGACAGCAGCAACAAAGGGGTTAAACAGATATGGATGGTGCCAACACCGATCATTTGTGATACAGCAAGTTGTCAGATATAGTGGACAGCCGACATTTGCTGGATTGTCACCTGTATGGGGATGATATTCCCTTATATCTCAGTTCAGTAAATATATGTATTGGCTGTCATGAAGGGGTTAACTTGATATCATTCAAAAAGAAATATAACAATTATTAAAGAGGATCTGTCAGCAGGTTTTTGCTATTTAATCTGAGAGCAGCACGATGTAGGGGCAGAGACCCCATGATTGCAGTGATCTGTCACTTAATGGTCTGCTTGTTCTAGTTTCAATAAAATCAGTGTTTTATCAGCAGGAGATTATCATCAGAGGACAAGTTGTCTTGTGTCATGTAGTCCTCCTGTTCTGTTTAACCTCACCCCAGCCATTGATTGACAACTTTCTGCCTAAGCACAGCGTACACAGAAAGCTGCAGCAAAGAAAAAAATTCTTTTATCAAAATGACAACATGCAAACCAGAAACTGACACATAGCTGGAATCAGGGTCTCAGCCCCTATACCATGCTGCTCTCAAATTACATAGCAAAAACTGGGCAACAGATTCCCTTCAAAATACACATAAAGTCAGGATTTCTGACTAAATGGGGTGTAAACCTCATTTTACATTCTAGAAAATGTAATTAGCATTGATATTAATGTAAGGTCACTCTGACCTTATGTAAGGTCACTTTGATACTTTAATTTATGAATTTTCTTCTTTCAGCAATTCTGATTTCACCATGATTAATTTGTTTGCAATAAATCCCAAAGCGAACGTATCAATGTTTAATGCAACAACTTTAACTCCACAGATTCCGTTGTAGGTGTTTTAATCTCTCCCCACTGGTCTACATTCCATTTATGTCTATTTACTGGTTATTTATTTAAAAGTGTTTGATTTATGTATGAGGGCAGAAAAATTACATTTCCTACAATAAGTGAGAAATTTATTTGTAGTTATTTATTGTTTTTATTTATGTGATAAAATAAAAATACATGTTGAATAAGTAATTGAATACAAACAAATACGGTAAAAAGAGGACGAAGCATAAAAAAACCCCCCTCAGATATCAGAATAATATATAGTAAGTAAAAACTAAAAAGTGAACTAAAAATAAATAACAGCAAACCAATATGGCAATAGCTGTTTAATACCTGTCACGTTTTGTATGTGTTAGCAATCTATCCAGTCACATTGTAATTCTGGCCACTAATTAGTTGACCTTAATTTGCCTAAATGACTGAGGTGCGCAGCATGTGTGGATTGGCGAGATCAATAATACAAGGCTCACAAAATGTAATGACCTAAACACTCACTGCTGCATTTAACACACACCTTTGTCAACAATATCTTGCTGGTGTGGATTATATCCCGTAAATGGACAAATTAGCAATAACACATTCTCTCTATTAGAACATTTTCTGATTGCTGAGAACATATAAAATACATTGTATGTGGCTTGTTTATGGCTACATTTACTATTATGACTTTTTAGATTATAATTAGTAGCAATAGTATCTATTACATGTTCACTTTTTTATCAGAAACGTATTTCCACTTTATCCCCTTTTTGCCATCTGACGTACTATCCTGTCCATGTGACCTGGGCTTTACTTCCCATGGACGGGATAGCACGCACTCATGAGAATCAGCTGACACCCGGCACTAAGTGCCAGGAGTGGTCACAGACCGCTCCCGTCACTTTAGCCTCTGGAACACTGCGATCAAACCAGATCTCAGTGTTCTGGTGCCGGCAGAGGGGCTAACAGCCCCTCTGCCTTCGGATCGGAGGCCCCGCGGCATGACGCGGGGTCCCGATCGCTGCTATGGTAACCCGATGTCGTCATGACGACATCCGGGTTACCAGAGCTGAGAAACTTGCTGTCATGAGTAGTGCATATCAGGAAGTCTCTCAGGTCAGTGTGCAGAAAGTGCAGCACTGCAGCTTATATGGCATGCAGATGCTGTTTCATCTGCATGCCATATAAGCAATCAGCCTGCAAAAATGAGTGTCCCATGGTGGGACTAAGGGCAGAGACACACTGGCAAATTTTTCGTCTGACAATCGGATCGTAAAACTTGCCCTGGCCGGCACCTCTCCTGACCTGAACTTGACAGCTGCATAGTATTCCATCACACTGTCATGCTCAGATCAGAAGAGGTGCCGGCCAGGGCAAGTTTTACGATCCAATTCTTGGACGAAAAATTCGCCAGTGTGTCTCTGCCCTAAGTGTAAAAGTAAGAATGAAATTTAAATTTTTTTTAAATAATTATAAAAATATTTAAAAAAATAAAAAAATCAATATTTATTATATCAATAAATACATATTTGAATGAAGAAAAATCTAAACAATAAAAGTACACACATTTGTTATCGTCGTGTTAACGACCCGACCTATAAAAATGTCCCACTAGTTAACCCCCTTTAGTGAACCCCATAAAAAACAAGGCAAAAAAACAATTCTTTATCATCATACCTATTAAACACACAATAAGCCCCCCAAAAAATATAAATGAGTATTGACTCAAAAGAACTTAGAAAACAACGATTGGTGATAAAAACAATAACCATTAAAAAGTATAACCCATAAAAATATTTTATTATAATTTAAATATTTAAAAGAATTTTTTACAGTGTATCAATACTACTGGGCATTATGCAAAGTGAGGGGACCAACATCATACATAGTATTCAGTAGTGTTTTTAAGCCTAATCTAGCAAGTTATAATCAACAACTACATATCATAAAAATCTAAACATGACTTTTCACATATAATAGGCATAAATAGTAAAAACAAGCAGGATGATAACACTTACTTATTTAAAAATGATGAGACAGGTCCCCACCTCCCGATGGTATAACGACGACCGCAAAAAAAGTCAGATTTTCCATTTAATGTCTCTGTCCACTGATGTGATCGCACATCAAAGGAGGGAGAAATAGGGTCCCCCGATCTCCCCCATGGTACCCACATTGTCCCTGCAGGCCCCCCTAAGTCCCCCAGGCTGCCCGTTTCTTCTTCTGGGAGAAAATGGCAGGCGCATGCGCAGTGCGCCCGCCGAGATCTGACAGCTGGCACCCAGCAACATTGAGAGATTTTTTCCTATTTTTTTCATTTTGATCACTGTGATAGACCCTATCACAGCGATCAAAATAAAAAATAGTAAATCAAACCCTCCCTTTATCACCCCCTTAGTTAGGGAAAAATAATAAAATAAAAAATTTATTTATTTCCATTTTCCAGGGATTAGGGTTAGCTTTATAGTTAGGGTTATGGTTAGGGCTGGTATTAGGGTTAGGGGTTTGTTGGGGTTAGGGTTGGAGTTAGAATTGGAGAGTTTTCCATGTTTAGGCACATCACGGGCCCACCAAACGTGACATGGCGTCCGATCTCAATTGCAGCCAATTCTGCGTTGAAAAAGTCAAACATTGCTCCTTCCCTTCCGAGCTCTGCTATGCGCCAACAGTGATTTACCCCCACATATAGGGTATTGGCGTACTCAGGACAAATTGCTCAACAACTTTTGGGGTCCAATTTCTACTGTTACTGTTGTGAAAATGAAAATTTGGGGCCAAAAGATCATTTTTGTAAAAAAATATGATTTTTTATTTTTACGGCTGTACGTTATAAACTTCTGTGAAGCACTTGGGGGTTCAGAGTGCTCACCACACATCTAGATAAGTTATTTATGGGGTCTAGTTTCCAAAATGGTGTCACTTGGGGGTTTCCACTGTTTAGGCACATCAAATGTTGATCCTTCCTTTCCGAGCTCTGCCATGCACCAAAACAGTGGTTTACCTGCATATATGGGGTATTAGTGTACTCAGGACAAATTGTAAAACAACTTTTCGGGTCCAATTTCTCCTGTTACCCTTGGTAAAATTTAAAAAAATTGGATCTAAAGTAAATTATTTGTGAAAAAAAGTTAAATGTTCATTTTTTTAAACATTCAAAAATTCCTGAGAAGCATCTGAAGGGTCAATAAAGTTCTTGAATGTGGTTTTGAGCACGTTCAGGGGTGCAGTTTTTAGAATGGTTGGAAGAAATTATTCACCGCACTCAACAACTTGATAGTATGCAAAAATTCGTAATTTTTTTCAAAGTGTCCAATCCATCAAAGAATGTGCCCAAACAAGATTAGGATATGTACAATCAAAAATACCCGACGTTTCGATCCTCCCGGATCTTAATCATGGGGTACACTAAAACGAAAAGGAACGTTGAACAATAATTATACAGTAAATATTCAAATATATACAAGATATAACCAGAGGATGGATAGATAACAAACAATGTATATATACAATGACAAATATATAGAAGAACAAAAGAACAAAAAGACAGAGACATACAAAAATATTACTGAAGCGTTGCTGACCAGGTATAGCATTTCGGTTTGGTTGATTGAAAAAAATGAAAAAAATTGAAAAAATAGCTTCAGGAAATTAAGAGACTATTAATTTACCTTAATGGAAATAGTAGCAGACCTAGGGCACTTGGACAGGATATACGTCCCCTTAAGATAGGTACTATAGGTGAAAATATATATATATATAAAACTGTTAGCTGCTACATATAAATGGAGTGACAGGCTAAGAGAAAGGTATATGGTATACCTGGAAGGCTTAGAAAATGTTGAAAAGGGCTCAAGTGGATGCTGCCAGATTTTCGTAGCGGAAGTACTATAGGTACTATAGATGAAAATATATATATAACTGTTAGTTGCTACATATAGACAAAATGACAGGCTAGGAAAAAGGTACATGGTATACCTAGTAGGCTTAGATAATGTTGAAAAGGGCTCAAGTGAATGCTGCCAGGTTTTTATAGTGGAAGTACCATATATTAGTTTTGGCTGGATAAATGAAAAAGAAAATAAATTAGAAAGAAAATAAATTAGCATAATGTCTATAAAGATCATTAGAGGTACTGTATATACCAAGGTCAATAGTATACCTTGTGGTAGGGCGGTTTTAGCCTGGGGCTGTAATGGCCGTCATGTAATAGTTTCCACTTGTAGAGTGAGTGGCACACAGTAAAGGAAATGTTACCAGTATTAGGGTGCAATATAAAATGCACTTGAGTGCCGCAGGTTACCTGGGGAGTCCTTGAGATAGGGAAAGAGGCGGTAAAGGCGGCGCTCCCGTGAACTGTCCTGGAGTGGATGGAAGACTGTGCTGGTCCGTGGCATGACGGGGTTTAAGTGCCGCGCTGTGTACCGCCGGACTGGAAGTGTGTCATCTGGCCCGGAAGTGACACAGCGCTGTATTGAAAGGAGACACCGCGCATGCGCAGTGGTTGCAGAGACTGCAATATTACATGAATGACCGCACACCGACAGACGCGAAGATCCAGGAAGCGACAAAATGACCACCCGATCCCAGGTAAGACGCCACCCAACCTGGTGATTAACATCTCTAAACACACACTCTCCCCTGCAGAACTATCAGTACTCCAAAAAGGACTATCATTCTGTCCTACCCCCAACTGGGATACTTTCCAGCTGGAGAAGGACCTTCAACATTTTTACCGTGCCATCAGACTCAAAACTCATTTTGGGACTATGCCAGAAACCTCCGATATCAGAGTGTCTCCAACTGGGGACGTCTCTGTTGCGGAGCTTTCAGTTACTAATCTGGGACTAAGGAATCCCAGTTTGTTTAACCCTCCACAGTCATCTCATGCCACAGAGACATTTATTTCCTTTATTGATAGAGAGGTCAAAGATTTGATACACCAACAACGTCTGGGTTTCTTTCCCAGTGATAACAATCTGACACGGGTAGAAAAACAAGCACTTACAGCACTACAAAATAATAAAACCATTGTCATTAAACCGGCAGATAAGGGGGGTGCCATCGTCATTCTGGAACGTACTATGTACATTGGGGAAATTGAACGACACTATCTGATACACAAACCTACAAGTCTATACCAAGGGACCCCACATTTGACATCAGTAGTAAGATCCAGTCTCTACTTAAGACCTACTTGGATAAAAATATTTTGGATAACAAAACAGTCACATTTCTCACCAATCATCATCCCATCACTCCTGTTTTCTATATTCTCCCGAAAATCCACAAATCGCTCATAAATCCCCCCGGTAGGCCAATTGTGGCATCAACTGATTCTATACTTTCACCCCTCTCTGTTTTCCTTGAGAAGATATTAACACCACTGGTCAAGACTACTCCCTCTTTTCTACTAGACACTGGACACTTCTTGAGAATTATCCATGACCGCAAAACTACGACCCCTGATAGTTTATTAGTTACCCTAGATGTAAATAGTCTTTATACATCTATTTCCCATACCAAGGGGATACAAGCTACCAGGACCTTGTTAGAAACTTCCAGTATGTCTGTTGAATCTATCCAGCTGTGTCTAGACCTCCTCACGCTTGTCCTGTATGAAAATTTGTTTTTATTCGAGGACACATGCTACATCCAATTACGGGGGACCGCGATGGGATCAAACGTGGCACCAGCCTACGCTAATGCATTCATGTACTCCTTTGAGGAGAACTTTATTTATCCAAACAAGGTTTTAAAGAATCCATCGCATGTTATCATCTCTATATCGATGATATTTTCTTTATCTGGACAGGTCCCCCTGAGTCCTTGGAATCTTTCCACACCTACCTGAATTCATTGGACACTGACCTACAGTTTACCATTCACTATGACATGACATATACCTTTCTTGGATACAATGGTACAAAAGGACTCTTTGGGTAATCTTACTACTGACCTGTACACAAAATCCACGGACTGCAATAGTCTACTACACTATTCTAGCAGCCATTCTAAGGCTACCAAGGATAGTCTTCCAAGGTCACAGTTCACACGGGTATCGAGAATAGTCTCTGATCCAAAATTGCTACCTGTTCGTCTGGATGAGATGTCATCTAAATTCTTAGAGAGAAATTATCCCACGGGACTCCTCCAACAGGAGAGAGCACGAATTCTAGATCCACCCACTACAATCTCAACTTTCCCAAAGCCTGAAAGAGTCCCTTTTGTCCACACCTACCACCCTCTTATGCCGAAAATTCATTCCATCATTCGCAAACACTGGTCCTTGCTCTCTAGGGTGTATCCCAACATCAAAGCATTTACTACACTGGCCCTCATGTGCACTAGGAGAGCTCCCAATATCAAGGACAAACTGGTTCGGGCAGATATAGGTAGTAAACGACCCACATCGACACAACGGCAGATAGCCACATGTCGTAATGGCACTTTTCCTTGCCTTAGTTGTGCTTCCTGTTCCAATATTATCAAATCTGACAAAGTTACTCATCCACGTATGGGCAAATCATTTCCTATCCAAGGGTTTTATACCTGTGACTCTAATTTCGTAATATACGTCATCAAGTGCCCATGTGGCCTTCTATACGTGGGTGAGACAACACAACATGTCAAAGACAGAATTTCTAGCCACAAATCTACGGTTAGATGTGGCAAGACATTGTTACCCATTCCGGATCATTTCATTAAACACAAACATACAGTGGCGCAATTAAAATACCAAGTAATTGAACATGTGTCTAAACCTAGAAGGGGTGGCAATCATATAAGACTATTGAAGCAGAGAGAAACTTATTGGATCCACAAACTAGACACACTGTCCCCAAAAGGCCTAAATAGAGAAATAAATTGGCTTCCCTATAATTGGTAAGTTTTTTCCCCCCTTTTTATAAAAAACTTTTGATTTTTTTCTTTGTTCCATCTTTCATATTTATCTTTATTTTTATTTTTATTCTATTCATTTTTACTTCTTCATTTTTACTTTGATTTTATTTTAATTTTTTATTATTCCCCCCTTTTTTGTATTTTTTTATATTTTCATTTTTCATTATTTTTTTCATTTTTTTGTCTTTTTGCTTTTTCTTATTTCTATTTTTATATTATTTTATCATTTTATTTTTTATTTTCTGTTTTTCATTTTCATTAGTATTTCTTCAATGTCTTTCTCCCATCTACAAGATTGCTTTTTATTACAACCTATATATTACTAATATGCTGCCCCTTGCTATAATCTATCCTATCCACCATTAGAATATCAGCCCGACCTCAGTGCAATGTTCCTATCTCCCTCCTATCTCCCCCCTTATGCCTTTACTACGCCTTTGTCTGCACACAAGTACGCCCCCTTCTCCATGACAACGCTGCAATAACATTGCAGCTCTCATTTTGGCCGCGCAAGCGTGGTCATTAATGTATTATCGTGGTCTCTGCAACCACCGAGCATGCACGGTGTCTCATTTCAATACAGCGCTGTGTCACTTCCGGGCCGGATGACGCACTTCCGGTCCGGTGGTACACAGCACGGCACTTAAACCCCGTCATGCCACGGACCAGCACAGTCTTCCATTCACTCCAGGGCAGGGCGAGGGAGCGCCACCTTTACCGCCTCTTTCCCTATCTCAAGGACTCCCCAGGTAACCTGCGGCACTCAAGTGCATTTTATATTGCACCCTAATACTGGTAACATTTCTTTTACTGTGTGCCACTCACTCTACAAGTGGAAACTATTACATGACGGCCATTACAGCCCCAGGCTAAAACCGCCCTACCACAAGGTATACTATTGACCTTGGTATATACCTCTAATGATCTTTATAGACATTATGCTAATTTATTTTCTTTCTAATTTATTTTCTTTTTCATTTATCCAGCCAAAACTAATATATGGTACTTCCACTACAAAAACCTGGCAGCATTCACTTGAGCCCTTTTCAACATTATCTAAGCCTACTAAGTATACCATGTACCTTTTTCCTAGCCTGTCATTTTGTTTATACAGTCATATGTAAAAGTTTGGGCACCCCTATTAATGTTAACCTTTTTTTTTTATAACAATTTTGGTTTTTGCAACAGCTATTTCAGTTTCATATATCTAATAACTGATGGACTCAGTTATATTTCTGGATTCAAATGAGATTTATTGTACTAACAGAAAATGTGCAATCTGCATTTAAACAAAATTTGACCAGTGCAAAAGTATGGGCACCCTTATCATTTTCTTGATTTGAACACTCCCAACTATTTTTTACTGACTTCCTGAAGCACTAAATTGGTTTTGTAACCTCATTGAGCTTTGAACTTCATAGCCAGGTGTATCAAATCATGAGAAAAGGTATTTCAAGTGGCCACTTGCAAGTAGTTCTCCTATTTGATTCTCCTATGAAGAGTGGCATCATGGGCTCCTCAAAACAACTCTCAAATGATCTGAAAACAAAGATTATTCAACATAGCTTTTCAGGGGAAGGATACAAAAAGTTGTCTCAGAGATTTAACCTGTCAGTTTCCACTGTGAGGAACATAGTAAGGAAATGGAAGAACACAGGTACAGTTCTTGTTAAGCCCAGAAGTAGCAGGCCAAGAAAAATATCAGAAAGGCAGAGAAGAAGAATGGTGAGAACAGTCAAGGACAATCCACAGACCACCTCCAAAGACCTGCAGCATCATCTTGCTGCAGATGGTGTCACTGTGCATCGGTCAACAATACAGCGCATGCATAACGCCTTTTTGTATGACCAAACAACCCAATCTTTGTTTCTTCAGTCCACAGGACCTTCTTGCAAAATGTAACTGGCTTGTCCAAATGTGCTTTTGCATACCTCAGGCGACTCTGTTTGTGGCGTGCTTGCAGAAACGGCTTCTTTCGCATCACTCTCCCACACAGCTTCTCCTTGTGTAAAGTGCGCTGTATTGTTGACCGATGCACAGTGACACCATCTGCAGCAAGATGATGCTGCAGGTCTTTGGAGGTGGTCTGTGGATTGTCCTTGACTGTTCTCACCATTCTTCTTCTCTGTCTTTCTGATATTTTTCTTGGCCTGCCACTTCTGGGCTTAACAAGAACTGTACCTGTGTTCTTCCATTTCCTTACTATGTTCCTCACAGTGGAAACTGACAGGTTAAATCTCTGAGACAACTTTTTGTATCCTTCCCCTGAAAAGCTATGTTGTTTTCAGATCATTTGAGAGTTGTTTTGAGGAGCCCATGATGCCACTCTTCATAGGAGAATCAAATAGGAGAACTACTTGCAAGTGGCCACTTGAAATACCTTTTCTCATGATTTGATACACCTGGCTATGAAGTTCAAAGCTCAATGAGGTTACAAAACCAATTTAGTGCTTCAGGAAGTCAGTAAAAAGTAGTTAGGAGTGTTCAAATCAAGAAAATGATAAGGGTGCCCATACTTTTGCACTGGTCAAATTTTGTTTAAATGCAGATTGCACATTTTCTGTTAGTACAATAAACCTCATTTGAATCCAGAAATATAACTGAGTCCATCAGTTATTAGATATATGAAACTGAAATAGCTGTTGCAAAAACCAAAATTGTTATAAAGAAAAAAGGTTAACATTAATAGGGGTGCCCAAACTTTTACATATGACTGTATGTAGCAACTAACAGTTATATCTATATATTTTCATCTATAGTACCTATAGTACTTCCGCTACGAAAATCTGGCAGCATCCACTTGAGCCCTTTTCAACATTTTCTAAGCCTTCCAGGTATACCATATACCTTTCTCTTAGCCTGTCACTCTATCTATATGTAGCAACTAACAGTTTTATATATATATATATTTTCACCTATAGTACCTATCTTAAGGGGACGTATATCCTGTCCAAGTGCCCTAGGTCCGCTACTATTTCCATTAAGGTAAATTAATAGTCTCTAGTCTCTTAATTTCCTGAAGCTATTTTTTCAATTTTTTTCATTTTTGTCAATCAACCAAACTGAAATGCTATACCTGGTCAGCAATGCTTCAGTAATATTTTTGTATGTCTCTGTCTTTTTGTTCTTTTGTTCGTTTATATATTTGTCATTGTATATATACATTGTTTGTTATCTATCCATCCTCTGGTTATATCTTGTATATATTTGAATATTTACTGTATAATTATTGTTCAACGTTCTTTTTCGCTTTAGTGTACCCCATGATTAAGATCTGGGAAGATCGAAACGTCGGGTATTTTTGATTGTACATATCCTAATCTTGTTTGGGCACATTCTTTGATGGATTGGACACTTTGAATAAATTTACGAATTTTTGCATACTATCAAGTTGTTGAGTGCGGTGAATCATTTCTTTTATTCATGTTTAGGGCCCCAGTGGTCCAATTCACCAGCACCTATCTCTTCTAATACGACCTGAGTGCGCACCATTCCTAAATATTGGTTTTTAGAATGGTGCCACTTTTGGGCATTTTCTATCATATAGACCCCTCAAAGTGACTTCAAATGTGATGTGTTCTAAAAATGAGAAATCACTGTTTAACATTTAACCCTTATATCTTCCTAAAAAAAAATTTGGTTGAAAAATTGTGCTGATGTAAAGTAAACATGTGGGAAATGTCAATTATTAAGTATTTTGTGTGACATATCTCTGTGATTTAAGGGCATGAAAATTCAAAGTTGGAAAATTGCAAAATTTTCAAAATTTTTGCCAAATTGCCTTTTTTTCACAAATAAATGCAAGTCATATCAAAGAAATTTTACCACCATCATGAAGTACAATATGTCATGAAAAAACTTTGTCAGAATCACCGGGATCCATGGAAGTGTTCAAGAGTTATTACCTCATAAAGGGACAATGGTCAGAATGATATATATACAATCATGTTTCGTGATATATACAATCATGGCTGACAGTATTGACACACTTGAAATTGATCCTGAAAATGATGTATTTCTCCCAGAAAATTATTGCAATTACACATATTTTGCTATATACATTGTTCTGCCATCTTCCACGTATGACGCTGTGTGGATTCCAGCATACGGCTTAACCTTTCATCCACTCCCAGGAACAAGACTGTATGGGTGCTTAAGTCTATTATTTATTGGGATGCAAGGTACTATCACAACAGTAGCAATGATACAGGATGCTGTTATATCGGTAGCATGCATTATATAGAAGCTGAGCAATACAGCATACACAGCAGTAAAAGAGAAAGATATCTAAATCAACTAATGGCTGCCATCTTTGCACTCACTGAACAGAGGATGCATATCCAGAGGATGCATATATACCTAACATGCAGTGAAATAGCATTACAAAAGCTGAACTTGCATTGCAAATATCATAGGGGGCTGCATTTTGGCTGCTAACACAGATGCATACCTCATAATGGCATTAACCTTACCGGAATCCGCTTGTAATAAGCAGCGGTTTTGCAGAGAGCTGATCAGTTGTGAGCTACTCAGAAGACCGGCTGAAAATGGTTACATGTTGTTGACCAGGGAAGGAAGAAGGGCAGTTCTGAACAGTTAACCATTTAGGAAAAAGAAGATTCCAAACACCTGAATAAGAAAAGAGAAGGGCAACTATGACACCTACTGGTGATAGCTGGAACAACACTAAAAAATATCTTGCTGCACAGAATGGGCAGAAAATACATGTTTATTTTCTTTGTGTGTATTGGAACAATACAAGAAAAACAAAAAAGGTAACTTGGACATCATTTCACATAAAACCCCCAAATTGGGTGGGACAATATTGTTGGCACCTTTCCAAAATTTGGGGTAAACAACTTTGTTTCAAGCATGTGATGCTCATTCAAACTCATCTGTGGCAAGTAACAGGTGTGGGCATTATGAAAATTATGAAAACAAACAAAAAGCCAGCTCACCAAGTGTTCACCGCAGACCTCGGAACTCCGTCTGGACTGACGTGTAATCAATAGGAAAGAGCAATTAGTTCCAGCTGCGTGTAAAAATTTCTTCTTTATTTCAACATTTAAAATATGTCATCTTCATAGTATATGCCATACACATGGACACGGCAACACGTTTCGATCTGTATGATCTTTGTCAGAGCCATCTCTGACAAAGATCATACAGATCGAAACGCGTTGCCGTGTCCGTGTGTATGGCATATACTATGAAGATGACATATTTTAAATGTTGAAATAAAGAAGAAATTTTTACACGCAGCTGGAACTAATTGCTCTTTCCCATTATGAAAATTATACCTGAAACCAGATAAACAGGGGAGAAGTTGACTCAATTTTTGCACTGTGTTTCTGTGAGTGCCACACTAAGCACAGAGAACAGAAAGAGGAGAAGAGAACTGTCCCAGAACTTGAGAACCAAAATTGTTGAAAAATATCAACAAGTCCATCTCCAGAAATCTTGATGTTCCTTGGTTCACGTTGCACAACATAATCAATAAGTTTACAACCCAAGGCACTGTAGCTAATCTCCCTGGAAGTGGACAGCAGAGAAAAGGTTGCAATGCAGGAGAGTCCAGTTGGTGGATAAACAGCCCCAATTAAGTTCCAAAGAAATTCAAGCTGTCCTCCAGGCTCAGGATGCATAAGACATAAAAAAGCTAGACTGCAGTAAGCCAAAATCCTTCTGGGAAAGCGTCTTGTAGAGAGATGATACCAAGATTAGAGATGGGCGGACCCCCAAATGTTGAAAAAAAAAAGTTTGGGTTTGGGTATCAGAAAAGTACCCAGGCCCAAACTTGGATCCCATTCACTTGAATGGGGGGGCCAAAACATCCAGTGTTTGTCACGCCATCTTGGGGATGACAAAACAGCAAACACTGCTTCTGATCGGCGGTAAAATCATTACCACCGGTCAGACAGCCGACGGTCTCATGCTGTCAAATGACAGGGTGAGCCGCAGGTATGATCGGAGGTAACCCTCAGCTGTCAGATTTAGCAAGGCTGATTATCAAGAACAGAGGGATCCCCACTCCAATTTTTTTAAATTAAATAAATATTAAGAAAAGGGGTTCCCCCATTTTTGACAACCTACCAAGATAAAGAAGACAGCTGGGGGCTGGTATACTCAGGTAGGTTGGTAAGGGGCCATGGACATTGTGCACCCCCAGCCTAAAAATAGAAGCCTACAGACGCCCAGAAAAGGTGCATCTCTTTGATGCTCCAATTCTGGTGCTTTGCCCAGCTCTTCCCACTTGCAATGTAGCTGTGGCAAGTGGGGTTCATATATGTGGGGTTGATGTCACCTTTGTATTGTCCAGTGACATCAAAGCCCACAGCTTAGTAATGGAGAGGCATCTATAAGTCTAGTTTCACACTAGTGTTCAGGAGGGCTGCAGATGGCAGCCACTTCCTCCTTTCCCTCCTCTGTGAAGCTCTGCCCAAGCTCTGCCTACCCCCGCATGCGTCCAGTGTTTCCATGCATACCTATCTTTAACATTAGGTACGCAGAGACATGCATTGTATGCGGATGCGTCCGCATGCTGCGATTTGATGTGTGCGGCAACCGCACGGAAACGCAAAATTCCATCTGTTGTCTGGTGTACGTTGTGACGTCCACTGGACTTAACCATATAATATTTGTGGGATTGATGTCACCTTTGTAGTCTGGTGACATCAAACCCACGGCTTAGTAATGGAGAGGCTGTATAAGACACCTCTCCATTACTAGTCCTATAGTTATATTGCAAATAAACACACAGTCAGAATATAGTCTTTTATAATAATAATAATAAATTTTATTTCTATAGCGCCGACATATTCCACAGCACTTTACATTTCAGAGGGGATTTGTACAGACAATAGACATTACAGCATAACAATAATCACATAGATTATAACAAATACCAAGAGGAATGAGGGCCCTGCTCGCAAGCTTACAGTCTATGAGGAAAGAGATAGACATGAAAGGTGGGTGGTAACAGTTGCCCTGATTGTATGGACCAGCCATAATGCTAAGTGTGTAACAGTACAGACACAGAGGATTAATGGATGCATAAAGCATGTGGGAACATGATGCGGGGAACCTGGTTATGGTGAAACTTTTGGCTGTGCCACACAGGGATAGATTAGGTTAATGTGTTGAGGTGATAGGCCAGTCTGAATAAATGCGTTTTCAGGGCACGCTTAAAATTGTGGGGATTGGGGACTAATCATATTGACCTGGGAAGTGCATTCCAAAGAATTGGCGCAGCACGTGTAAAGTCTTGGAGACGGGAGTGGGAGGTTCTGATTATTGAGGATGCTAACCTCAGGTCATCAACAGAATGGAGGGCGCTGGTAGGGTGGTATACTGAAACAAGGGAGGAGATGTAGGGTGGTGCTGAGCCATGGAGGGCTTTGTGGGTGAGGGTAATAAGTTTATACTGAGTTCTGGAGTGGATGGGTAGCCAGTGTAATGACTGGCACAAGGTAGAGGCATCGGTGTAACGATTGGTGAGGAATATGATCCTCGCTGCAGCATTCAAGACAGATTGGAGAGGGGAGAGTTTGGTAAGAGGGAGACCGATTAGAAGAGAGTTACAATAGTCAAGATGAGAATGAATAAGAGAAACAGTAAGAGTTTTTGCAGATTCAAAAGTAAGAAAAGGTCGAATTCTAGAAATGTTTTTGAGGTGCAGATGACAAGAGCGAGCCAGTGGTCGGATGTGGGGGGCAAAGGAAAGCTCGGAGTCAAGTATGACCCCAAGACAGCGGGCATGTTGCTGGGGAGTAATAGTGGAACCACACACAGAAATGGCAATATCGGGTATAGGTACATTAGTAGATGGAGGAAACACAAGGAGTTCAGTCTTTGACAGGTTCAGTTTCAGATATAGTGAGGACATGATGTTAGACACAGCATTTAGACAATCGCCGGTGTTTTCTAGAAAGGCTGGCGTGATGTCAGGAGAAGAAGTGTATAATTGGGTGTCATCAGCATAGAGATGGTACTGGAAACCAAATCTACTGATTGTTTGACCAATAGGGGCAGTGTACAAGGAGAAGAGGAGGGGGCCTAGAACCGATCCTTGAGGAACCCCAACAGTAAGGGGAAGGTGAAAGGAGGAGGAATCGGCAAAAGATACAGTAAAGGAGCGGTCAGAGAGATAGGAGGAGAACCAGGAGAGAACGGTGTCCTTGAGGCCAATGGAATGGGGCATAGTGAGGAGGAGCTGATGATCCACAGTGTCGAATGCTGCAGAGAGATCCAAGAGAATTAGCATGGAGTAATGACCATTTGATTTAGCTGTTAGTAGATCATTAGAGACTTTAGTGAGGGCAGTTTCAGTAGAGTGTAAAGAGCGGAAACCGGATTGGAGAGGGTCGAGAAGAGAGTTATCAAAGAGATAGCGGATAAGACGGGAGTGGACCAGGCGTTCCAGGAGTTTAGAGATGAAGGGAAGATTAGAGACAGGTCTATAGTTATCGTCACAGTTTTGGTCGAGGGATGGTTTTTTAAGTAGTGGATGTATAATGGCATGCTTAAATGAGGAGGGAAAGATACCGGAAGAGAGAGAGAGGTTAAATATTTTAGTTAGGTGAGGGGTGACAGCAGGGGAAAGGAACTGGAGGAGATGTGACGGAAATGGGTCACTGGTGCAAGTGGTTGGGAGAGAAGATGCAAGGAGCCTGCTTACTTCTGTGACTGGTTCAAAATCAGAGAGTGAGCTAGATGCAGTGGGGGAGGGAGGACGGTGCATGGTATGAGGTGATTGGGAGATAATTTCCTGTTGAATCTGGTCAATTTTTTCTTTGAAGTAATTGGCCAGATCGTCAGCTCGGAGCTCCGTGGTTGGGGCCTGTACTCTTGGGTTGAGTAGAGAATGAAAAGTGTCAAAGAGACGTTTCGGGTTATTGGACTGTGAGGTGATGAGGGTGTTGAAATAGGTTTGTTTGGAGAGATGAAGGGCAGTGTTGTATGCTCTAAGCATAAACTTATAATGGATGAAATCTTCGTGTAGATTGGATTTTCTCCACAGACGTTCGGCGCACCTGGAGCACCGCTGCAGGAAACGTGTTTGCAGGTTGTGCCAGGGTTGTTGCCGTCTGTGTTGTGGTGTTCTATTTATAGGGGGTGCAAATTCATCCAGGGCACTTTGAAGTGTTTCATTGTAATGCTTCAATGCAGAATCAGGACATGAGAGGGAGGAGATAGGGGCCAATGAAGACTGCAAGTTCTTCATAAGTTTCGGGGTGTTAATGGCCTGTTTGTTTCTATAAGTATGGACAGTGGGGGTGACCTGAGCAGCCTGGCAGTTCTTGATAGAGAATGAAAGAAGATTGTGGTCAGAGAGTGGGAGAGGGGAGTTTGCAAAATCATCCACTGCACAAAGCCGAGAGAAGACCAAGTCGAGGGTGTTTCCGTCTTCATGCGTTGGAGAATTAGTAAGCTGCAAAAGGCCAAACGAGGAGGTTAGAGATAAAAGGTGAGTAGCAGATGGGGAGAGGGGAAGAGCAATGGGGTTGTTGAAATCTCCCATGATGAGGGTAATTGAAATGATGACAAAGACTGCTTTAATAATAATAATAATAATAATAATAATAAATTTTACTTCTATAGCGCCGACATATTCCACAGCACTTTACATTTCAGCGTGGACTTGTACAGATGATAGACATTACAGCATAACAATAACCACATAGATCATAACAGATACCAAGAGGAATGAGGACCCTGCTCGCTATCTTACAATCTATGAGGAAAAAAGGTAGACACGAAGGGTGGGTGGTAACAATTGCCCCGATTGTTTGGACCAGCCATAATGCTAAGTGTGTATCAGTACAGACACAGAGGGCTAATAGATGCATAAAGCATGTGGGAACATGATGCGGGGAACTTGGTTATGGTAAAACTTTTGACTGTGCCACACAGGGATAGTTAGGTTAATGTGTTGAGGCGGTAGGCAAGTCTGAATAAATGCGTTTTCAGGGCACACTTAAAATTGTAGGGATTGGGTACTAATCGTATTGACCTGGGAAGTGCATTCCAAAGAATTTGCACAGCACTTATATAGTCTTGGAGACGGGAGTGGGAGGTTCTGATTATTGAGGATGCTAACCTCATCGCGCATTCCATTGAAGCCATGGTCTCCCGAAATAAAACAAAGCTAAAAAAACAACCATATCCCTCACCTGTCCGTCGTTGTGTCCCACGCCGCAATCTATGTCTGGGGATAAACAGTTTTCAACCTGGATGGTGCCAAGATGTGACCGTCCAGGCTGAGAACCACTGATGAATGAGCTGCTGCGAGTGCAGTGTTAGTGGCTAGCAATGACATCATCGAGATTACCGCAGGTCATTGAGGCTGCTTTGCAATCAGAACCCTAAACTGTAGTGATCACAATTAGCACAATGAGAAAAAGTCTCACGTTGCAGCAGTGAGGTCACTGGGAGAAATTTCTCCTAGTAAATTCACCGCTGCATCGCGAGTCTTTTTCTCACTGTGCGAGCAGTGATCTCACAGAGGTCACTGCAGTTCATTGGCCCAGCTGGGAATGCAGTCTCAGTGACCGTCAGTTACCTCAATGACATCACTGCTGCTCACTGATGCTGTGCTCGCAGCAGCTCATTCCCCAGTGTTTCTCAGCCTGGACGGTCACATCTTGGCACCGTCCAGATTGAAAACTTTTTATCTGCAGACATGGATTACGGTGTGGGACAGAACGATGGACAGGTGAGGGATATTGTTGTTGTATTTATTTGTTTTATTACAGGAGACGAGGGATTCAATGGAATGGACGTTAAGTGAGTATAACTGTGTTTGCTCATTTTTAAATAAAAAAGTAAAAGTGTGTTTTGTTTTATTTCAAATAAAAGACTTTAGACTGTATGCTGATGGGAGCAGTAGTCCCATCAGCCAATTCTAGTGACCGAGGGTAAACTTTTTATCTCTAATCACAGCTGCGGGCTGCTCATGCTGTCTTTGGGCAAGGTGGAAACCACGGATGTGTGACCGGCGGTAATCATTTTACCGATGATCAGAAGCAGTGTTTTCTGCACTCTCATACACATGACAGCACTACAAACTCCTGGTGTTTGGGCAGCTGTACCTGAACAGTAACATGGACTTCCTGGACTTCCTTATTGTTCTGCTAATCCATGCGACGCCCTTGTTCTCCTATAATAAAGAAAAAATAATAAACCAACAATATACCATACCTGTCCGGCATTCAGTCCCACACCAAAATCCATAACTGAGAGCTATACAGTTTACAACCAGGAGCAGTGCTAAATGAGACCGGCTGTAAACCACTGATAAATTAATGTGAAGCTGCCGGGTCTTTCTTCAGTGACTAGCGCTGACGTCACTGATGCTATACTGCTTCACAGCCTAACCTACGGTGAACTCTTGAGCCTGGGAAAATGAACTGACATTTTCCCAGGCTCCAGAGTTCACCGTGGGTCAGGCTGTGTGACAGTGCAGCATCAGTGACATCACCGCTATTCACTGAAGTTGCGGGCGCTGGCAGCATCTCCTCATTCATCAGTGGTTTACAGCCGGGGCGGTCGCATTTAGCACTGCTCCTGCTTGTAAACTGTATAGCCCCCAGATATGGATTACGGCATGAGACTGAACGCTGGACAGGTATGGTATATTGCTGGTTTATTATTTTTTTTTATTACAGGAGAACAAAGGCGTTGCATGGATTAGCAGAGCAATAAAGATGGCAAACTGTGTTTATTGCTTCATTTCATTAAAAGACTTTATTCTGGCTGTGTGTTTTTTTAACCACTTAACATCTCTAGGACTAGTAACGGATAGGTGTCTTATTGACACCTCTCCATTACTAAGCCGGGCTTGATGTCACCTTACAATAGAAAGGTGGCATCAAACCCCCAACTATTACCCAATATGCCACCCGCTACAGAGCAGTGGGAAGAGAGAGGCAAAGTGCCAGAATTGGCGCATCTAAGAGATGCGCCATTTCTGGGGTGGCTGGAGGCAGATGTTTGTAGCCGGGGGGGGGCAATAACCATGGTCCCTTAATAGGCTATGAATACCTGCCCTCAGTCGCTGACTTTCCCTCTCTGGCTTGGAAAATTGCACGGGAGCCCACGACATTTTTTTCCCCAAAAAGATTATTTTATTAAATACACACATGTCCCATAATTTGCACACACACTATTCTACACACACACTACACACTGTATATCAAACTATTATGCATGTGTTTACTGTATGTAAACCATGTCTTCTATCCTGTCGTCTCCTGCATTGATTTTACAGAAGCCGACAAATGAGTTAATGACTAATCTTCTATCTATATCTCTATGCAATATAAATATATATACTGTATATATACACTACCGTTCAAAAGTTTGGGGTCACCCAGATAATTTTGTGTTTTCCATGAAAACTCATACTTTTATTAATCAAATGAGTTGCCAAATGAATTTAAAATCTAGTGCAGACATTGACAAGGTTCGAAAAAAATATTTTTATTTGAAATAATAATTTTCTCCTTCAAACTTTGCTTTCATCAAAGAATGCTCCCTTTGCAGCAATTACAGCATTGCAGACCTTTGGCATTCTAGCACTTAATTTGCTGAGGTAATCTGGAGAACTTTCACCCCATGCTTCCAGAAGCCCCTCCCACAAGTTGGTTTGACTTGATGGGCACTTTTTGCGTACCATACGGTCAAGCTGCTCCCACAACAGCTCAATGGGGTTGAGATCTGGTGACTGCGTTGGCCACTCCATTACAGATAGAATGCCAGCTGCCTACTTCTTCCCTAAATAGTTCTTGCATAATTTGGTGGTGTGCTTTGGGTCATTGTCCTGTTGTAGGATGAAATTGGCTCCAATCAAGCGCTGTCCTCAGGGTGTGGCATGGCTTTGCAAAATTAAGTGATAGCCTTCTGTTGTGAATTCTCTCTCTGGCTTCCCTCTGGTGATTACTGAAGGTAGTGGAGCTGGTCAGATTGACAGAGGGGTTGCGAGTTCTCTTTCTGGGCTCCCTCTGGTGGTTACTGGAGGTAGTGGAGCTGATCTGATTGACAGAGGCTTGCCACCTGATAATGAGGAAGACGATTGGAGATCTGGGGTTTCAGATTGGGATTTAAGACAGCCGACTCCCTCTATCCCTGCTGGTGATTTTTTCCTGTGCCTCCTGAGGTCTGATGTCTCCTGCTCTGTCCCTGCATGTTCAGCTAAGAGGTTCATTTGCTACTCTGTTTGCATTTGATCTGGTTTTGTCTATCTCTGCTTTGTGTGGGTCAGGCAGCTCCGGCTGGGGCTGTGCTGAATCACCGCCCATATGTTACTGCTTGTGCCAGTTTGTTTTGTGCCCTGTTATATTGGTCTCTTTTTGCTTTGCTTTCAGAATATACCAGAGTGCTGATATAGTGGGGGAGAAGTCGTGCGACTTCAGTGTTTTTGTGCATCAGACGTGTTGGATTTTTGCAGGGTTTTTTGCGTGATTGCAGACAGTGTTTTTCCTTTCCTGTCCTGTCTAGTCAGTGTGGGCCCCATCATTTGCTCAGTCTATTTTTGTGCCTGCGCTTGTGTTTTCATCTTGTCTCACCACAATATATGTTTGGGGCTATCTATTCCTTTGGGGTCTGCTTCGGGGCAGTTTAGATTTCCCCTTTCTTGCTTTAGACTTAGTTAGCTCTCCGGCTGTGCCGAGGCATCTAGGATCATTGTAGGTACGCTCCACGGCTACTGCTAGTTGTGTGGACAGGATCAGGGGTCTGGAATCTGCTTAGTTACCAACCTCTCTGGTTTAATGTGGCTTAGCCTGGTCTGCTATCCTCCTCGGTGACCCATTCATAACAGCATTCCTTATTCAAAATCCCTTTTACCTTGTACAAATCTCCCACTTTACCAGCACCAAAGCAACCCCAGACCATCACATTACCTCCACCATGCTTGACAGATGACGTCAGGCACTCTTCCAGCATCTTTTCAGTTGTTCTGCGTCTCACAAATGTTCTTTTGTGTGATCCAAACATTTCAAACTTGGAATTGTCTGTCCATAACACTTTTTACCAATCCTCCTCTCTCCATTGTCTGTGTTCTTTTGCCCATGTTAATCTTTTCATTTTCTTAGCCAGTCTCAGATATGGCTTTTTCTTTGCCACGCTTCCCTGTAGGCCAGCATCCCAGAGTCGCCTCTTCACTGTAGACGTTGACACTGGCCTTTTGCGTGTACTATTTAATGAAGCTGCCAGTTGAGGACCTGTGAGGCATCAATTTCTCAAACTACGGCTCTAATGTACTTGTCTTGTTGCTCAGTTGTGCAGTGGGGCCTCCCACTTCTCTTTCTACTCTGGTTAGAGCCTGTTTGTGCTCTCCTCTGAAGGGAGTAGTACACACCATTGTAGGAAATCTTTAGTTTCTTGGCAATTTCTTGCATGGAATAGCCTTCATTTCTAAGAACAAGAATAGACTGTCGAGTTTCACATGAAAGTTCTTTTTTCTGGCCATTTTGAGAGTTTAATGGAACCAACAATTGTAATGCTCCAGATTCTCAACTAGCTCAAAGGAAGTTCAGGTTTATAGCTTCTCTAATCAGCCAAACTGTTTTCAGCTGTGCTAACATACTTGCACCAGGGTTTTCAAGGGTATTCTAACCATCCATTAGCCTTCTTACACAGTTAGCAAACACAAAGTACCATAAGAACACTGGAGTGATGGTTGTTGGAAATGGGCCTCTATACACCTATGAAGATATTGAATTACAAACCAGACGTTTGCAGCTAGAATAGTCCTTTACCACATTAACAATGTGTAGAGTGTATTTCTGAATCATTTAATGCTAGCTTCATTGGAAAAAAACTGTGCTTTTCTTTCAAAAATAAGGAAATTTCTAAGTGACCCTAAACTTTTGAATGGTAGTGTATATATGTGTGTCACTGACATATACATATATATACATATATATATACACTGTATATATATATATATATATATATATATATACACCTATTCTATGTGCATACATCTACTCTATCTATTCTATTATAACCTATTCTATACTGTACCCGGCAGATCATTTGCAGGCTTTTAACCTATCTATCCATCTAATATATATATATATATATATGTTTTGAAGAATATTTTGTTTTAAAACGATGTGTAAATGACTTAGAACATTTCTCTATGTAAAAGCTCATGTTAAAATCGCATTACAGTCTGATAGCAATAGCACTGCATTCGGATGTAAATCGGATGCTAGGTGTGAAATATCGGATTGTACTTGCATAAAAAATGCATGACACTCGCATGACAATTGCATTCCAATTGTCCGACTCTTCTGCATCAAAATTGGACTGATTTTTAAATCGCTAGTGTGTCTCCAGCCTTATGCTTCGGCTCATTTCTGTCTAGCATTTGGCTATTGGCCTTTTTCGTTTAGTTGGAATACGCAAGGGATGTAAAATATCATGTTTGGGAGGTTCTTTGCAGGTTATAAAAATCCAAGTCTCAGTCAGAGCCACCCATACACATTGGACTGTTAGCGGAACCTGTTGATATCAGCCGGTTTGGCCATGTTTAGTCTAATGTGTATGTGCGTCTTAACTAGAGATGAACAAATTTGTTTGGATTTTGTCCCCTAATCTGATTTTGACATATTCGAGCCATATTTGAACAATATTCATGTCAAATGTATGTCTTATGATGGGTTCCGAACATGTTTGATAATTTCTACTCCCACTGACTCAAATGATGTGCGTCTGCGTTCGACGAATATTTCAAAAACAATATTCGATTCCGATCATATTTGGAACCGAATCTAAACAAATTCATTCATCTCTAGTCTTAACTAGTATCTGGAGGATATGGGTACTGTCAGGACATGTGCACACAACTTCTTTTAAACAATAGTGAATGCCTACAGTTTTTCAGACAGAAGACGCTTCAGGACACATAGTTGTCTTTTTGTTCTGAATTATATTTTTGCTTTTTGTTGTCTATTTAGACATCTTTTAGCCAACAGGTTTTGCTTATTTATTTATTTATTTTTAAATAAAATAGTAAGCAGTTTCCAAAGAGAAGCCACCCATATAATGGACAGGTGACTTCTTTTAGCTATTTCATGTCTTAGGAAACCTGAAATGATTGAAAAACCCTCAAAGGAATGAACATATGAACAGTGAGTCATCTTGCAGTCTTTGTGTTCATTGTTTTTAGCATAAATGTAGAATTTTTTCAGGCAGGTTACAGAGCGGATCTGCCTGAAAAAGAAGCTGTGTACACATACCCTAAGTTGGTATGTTCACTGCAAAAAAGCATGTTCACATCATGGCCATTTCACAGACAAAACCCAAGAAAAAAAAAAAACAAATTGCGCATGTACCCTATAGTAAGTATCTAAGTAAACAGTTATAGCACATATACATAACACAGGGTACTTAGGTAACACTATTTTGATTAAAAAAAACATAAAAGCCATCCCACTGTGACAAGATGTACCCAGTTGGGATGGTCCTAGCCTGTCTCTAGTATTAGAATCATATCATGTGCCAGCCGACCTCAATGGGAATAAGGACAGAGCAGGACAGGCGCCCCAACAGTTCAGCCACCTGTCCATGGGATGCTTTATAGATAAATGCCTAGCACAGAAAGCGGGACCACACCTTTGTTTGTACAAAATACAAGGAAATACAATCATTTTATCAATTACTGTCTAGTTGAATGTCTAGTATTTATATTATTTGGTTATTCTGCTTTTTGGTTTAATTATATGGTTTTGATTTTGCTAATGATAAGAATACATGTTAAAATAAACCCTATAATAACATATATTAGTAGAAACAGCAAGTCAACACATTTAAATATGCTAAATATCAAGTGGTAAAATTGATATTAATATCAAATATGAATAAAATATTAATTTTGAGCAGATAAAATTTCAGGTTATTGGTTTGGCACTCAACAATGGAAAATTAGTTGCCCACCCCTACTTTATCAATTGCAGTGCTGGTGAGGTAGGAGTCCTCTAAATACAGTGTGCATGCTATGAATTCCTCAGCATTCATGAGATATCTGTCACTCCCACTGAGTTCTGCTGATTGACAGCATTCCTACTATGTATAGTTATAGGAATAAAGCTGTGAGGGTGGGGCTAGTGCCACAGTTTGTGAATGTGTGGCGCCCTTGAGGGTTCAGTCGCCACAGAGGTACTGCACCTCCTCCTGAGGTGTGGTACCCCACTATCCAGGTAAGGTGGAGACACCTGACCACACTCCAACACCTGCACCCCACACCACAAAGTAGTGTAGCAAAGCACCTTCGGCGGCTCCCTGCTTGGAGTATAGCATAGCACCCCTTGGTGGCTCCCTGCTTGGAACACGAAACGTGCTGGGAGGTGGGTGGAGTTTAGTTCACACAAAAGAGCGGGAAGAGTTGAGTCAGTCAGTCAGTCTTTCATTCAGTCAGTGAGTGAGGATGTAGAAGGACAGAGCGTGAGATAGAGAAGATCCCCGGGAGAGGGATGGAAGAAGGAAGTGCTGCAGCAGGCCACAGTGATCTGGGTCTGCTGGCACAGGAAAGAGACAGAGAAAGGAAGCTTGATTCTCCATTGGGAAGAAGGATTAGCACTGAACATAAGGAGAATAAGAGAACAAGGACCAGGGTTAGAGGAGAACCCTTTTCAAGTTCTAAGCGCAAGGCCGGGGTCCGGTCCCCGAGGTTGTACGGATACTAATGGTCCTGCAGCAGACACCGGAGGAATAGAAGTAGTGACCACTTTATTCCCACACAAGACTTGGGGGCACAACAGCAAAATATTAGTGAGCCGGGACTTAGTAGCAAGGAGTCCCCGAAGCAGGCTACAGCTGTCTGCCGTACAAGTAGAGTTCATAGGAACATCTGACAGGAGGAACTCCAGTGTAACTCAGTACTAGGAGTACTTCACTCAAAGACGCTATAAGAGGAGACGTTCAGAAAAGGCACATATGTTGGCGGAGTGTTGGAAAGGAGTACTTCATCTTGCCTGGAAGTTGGCTGAGCTCCTGACCGGAGGCCACGGCACGGATGCGGGCACCTGTACCTGCAACAGACTGTGAGTAAAGCTTTGGAACTACATGCCCTGGTGTCCTCCACTTATTCCTGCGCCAGCCTGTCCAGCACTGCTACATCCCTTGCGCCTGACACTACATCATCTAAGTGTCACTTCACCTACACTGCCCTGGGACTACAGTCCTGCCTGTGGAGGGCTATAACATCACTGCTGCACCACACCATCTGTCCCAGAGGATCTGTCTGCAGCGTCGGCTTACATCTCTATTGCCGAACACCACAGGTGGCATCACGAATCACTTATAAACTTTCACCACCAGAAGCACACTGAAACAACTCCTTTTGTAATGGAGCCCCAGGGCCACGGACCAGGTCACTGCTGCCGTGACAACCCCCGTTGAGAAGATCAACCGGCCCAGTACCGAGTACCCCACGGCCCTGGTGAGTGAGGGCGCTCCAAATGCCCAAACCACTTCAGGACACAGACACAATATGTCAAATGGCTTAAAGGGGTTATCCAGGACCTTGCTTATTTTCGTATGGGGCTAAGAACTTAAAGGCAGCTAGTTGGTAACTACCTGCTTGCTCTGCCCTGTGCCGATCTCTGCCAGCTTAAAGCAGTCAAGGACCGCTCCTGCCAGCAATTCTGCTGCTTCATTTGACCTCATGTCAACAGACCTGCTCTTCCTCTCCCAGGCTGCTCTGTCAATGGAACGCCTCTGTTGACGTCATGCTGATTGACAGCCGGCTCCCCATAGTTAGGCAGTGGGAAGTCAGCTGTCAATCAGCATGACATTGGCAAAAAGAAGCCCATACACAGAGAAGAAGCTGCTCTGTTGACATGACATCACTGGAAGGTGTAGATTTGCTAACAGGAACAGTCTGTGACCGCTCTGAGCCAGCAGAGATCGGTGCTGGGCAATACAGGCAGGTGTCACGCTTTGACAGTCTTTGATAAGGAAAGGGGGGCCCAAACTGTCCCTTGAACTGAGACCCTAATGATCTCTGTCCTGTGGGTACTTTTGAAGGTAGAGAGGCCTAAGTCTCCATTACACTCACCAAGTGTAGAGAGGAATATAGGAAAGGATAGGAATGTACAAATCAAATGGGAATATAATAATGGCGAAAGCATACACCTAAAAACAACATACTGTACAACAATCTCCAACAACAACTACAAACTCCAACTTCAGCACACCAATTCCAGCAAGCCAGGAAATAAACTTTCACAGGTAGGCAGGGCCGGCCCGAACGTATAGGCGAACTAGGTGGCCACCTAGGGCGCCGACCCAAAGGGGCGCCAGAGAAAAAATAGAAAAAATTATAAAAAATCTTTTCAAAAGGCAAAAAGTTTTAGGGATGGAAAGAAAAGTGTACATATTTAAGGGAAAATATTACGCAAGAGAGGTTGGTTGGGTTGGCAACAATTTCGATAGAATCTGAAGTTGCTAAACAAATTAATCTCGGTGACTTATTGTCATCCTTTTAAAAAAAAAAGGCAAGGAAACAAAAATTTTAATTACCTATGGTCGTTATTGTTTTGTGTTATTGATTATTTTGTATATATTTGTCCTATACAACTTCTCAGAAGATTAAAGAGTTAGGAGAGAGTTAATTAATCATTGTTGTTGTGGTTTATTTTGCTCCTAAATTTATATCCCAAGTTTTCATCTACTGCCAAGAATAGTAGGGGTGCAACAAGATAGTTTCGCCTAGGGCGCCGTAATCTCTCAGGCCGGCCCTGCAGGTAGGGATGAATAGGTCTGGCCAGGTTTTATAAAGAGATGAAATTACCTAGTCAGGAGCAGCTGTGAGATGGAGCTGCATGTCTCTACCCAGCATACAAAGAGTTGTTAACCATTTCAGCTCCAAAGGAAACAAAGTCCATTTAATATGAGGAACAAAAAACACAAGCTAAATGGAAAACCTGCAATTCACAATACGTAAAGATTACCTAACCTCACACTCGTGACAGCAGGTAGAAAACAATTACCTGCTTGTAACTTCTTAGCCCCATAGTGAAAATGAGCAAAGTTTTGGATAACCCTTTTAAATAAATATATTGGTCATTTCTGGTCTTTTGGCATGAAAATACAATTGCAAGGTTTGGAGAGCCATTTTTGCCATGTTGGCAGCAGTGCTGTGGCGCTATGCTTCTATCTAAAGTACAGCAGGCTGTAACGCGGTCACTCTGAGGGGCTAAATCTGCTAAATCGATGTGCTTGAAGGCATAATCAGGACTTATACATGTATGTTAATTTGGTTCCCCTTATGAGAAACTTTGACCATAGAAAAGAAAATTCAATAATGCTTTTTAGAATTGTGAAAACAACTAACTATACTATTGCTAATAAGATAAAATGTAAATATGAGTAATTTTCCTGTGACTCACAGCAAATGTAAAGCATTTTAAGTAGACAATTATCAATAGATTTTTTTTTTTTTTTTTAAGATACATTTAAAGCCTTCGAGTCTGAATAATTTTGCATTTATTTTCTAAATACACCAAGCAATTAAATATATTTAATTACATAGAAGAGAAAACATACAATGGAATATGTTCTAAAACTCACATTCATGAAACTGTCTTCAGGTAACTACCCCCATTGCTGAAGGACATTTAAGTCACATTTAATTAGATTTATTTATATATATATTGCTATTGCCTAAAGCTCTTATTCATGAAGATCAGAATTATTAACCACTGCAAATCTAGAAATAAAGCTATGATATGTATCGAATCTCTGTGGAATTAATGATATATTTAGCTAGTTTACCAAATTTCCAAAACTAAAATTCTAATTCTTTACATACAGTAATTAACAGTAATTAACATATTTACCCTGACACTTACCTACGGTCCCAATTAAACATATCTGTTGTTCTTAAAGTTAGCACGTAAGTGTAGGAGGAGAGGCCTCCGCCGAGTACCCGGGCCGGAACCGAGGGGACTTTCTTCTAGGTTCCTGGGGTATCTGTTTCCAGGGAGCAGAGTTAGGTGATGGATCGCTGAGACTGACAGGGCAGTTGGGGGAGGAGTTCAGATAAAAGGGGTGGAGAGGGCAAGACTGAGTGAGTCAGCAGAACGGGAGAGAAGGAGGAGGAGACTTGGTGAGGGCCAGAGAGCAAGAGCCATGAGCAGCAACCAGAGAGGAGGACAGCGACAGGAGGGAGAGGCTCGGTGGACCGCAGGGAGACGGTGCCGAGCCTACCAACAAAAGAAGACTGCTGCCTCACTCCAGCTCTCGGCTGCGGCCTACTCGCAGCCATCTGCAGCCGACGCCGACCCACTCCAGCTCGCGGCTGCGGCCTCCTCGCTGCTGCCCGCAGCCACTGCCGCTTCACTCCTGACCACGGCGGTGACTTCTCCTTTGCCGCCAGCAGCTGCCACCGCCCCGCTCCAGTTCGTGGTAGGGGCTGGGCCTGTGCCCGGCTTAGGCCTATCAACCGCCACTTATCACCGCCGCTGCCAGCCCCTGTCAGGGAGTTGCGACCTCCACTCTCCCACTCCCAGGCGGTATCCCGCTGCCTCCGCTGGGGGACATCCCACCAAAGAACTCTCCGCGGGCCTGTTGTGCCCCTGCTTCGCTCGGGCGTCGGAACGCCCGAAGACTATGCCAGATCCTCAGCGGCTGGACCCAGTGACTGCGATGCCGACACACAGTTGAATAGGACGCCGGGGGATGTCAGGACGGATAAGTGACACAGTAACTAAGGACCCGTAGTCGGCCATTCCGCTGCCCTATAGTGACCGGTCCTTGCCGTAGTAGTCGTGTTCTCTCAATCCTTGGTTATGAGTATTTGCTCCCTGTGAGGGCAACTACTGTTGTCAGGACAAATTGTACAACAACTTTGGGGGTCTAATTTCTCCTGTTACCCTTGTAAAAATAAAAATTTGTGGGCGAAAATATCATTTTTGTGGAAAAAAATGATTTTTTATTTTCACGGCTCTACGTTATAAACTTCTGTGAAGCACTTGGAGGTTTAAAGTGCTCACACATCTAGATAAGTTCCTTAAGGGGTCTAGTATCCAAAATGGGGTCACTTGTTGGGGGTTTCCACTGTTTAGGCGCATTAGGGGCTCTCCAAATGCAACATGGCGTCCGATCTCAATTCCAGCCAATTCTGCGTTGAAAAAGACAAATGGCGCTCCTTCCCTTGCAAGCTCTGCCGTGCGCCCAAAAAGTGGTTTACCCCCACATATGGGGTATCGGCGTATTCAGGAGAAATTGCCCAACAAATTTTGTGGTTCATTTTCTCTTTTAACACTTGTGAAAATTGGTTCTGAAGTAAATTTTTTGCAAAAAAAGTTAAATATTAATTTTTTCCTTCCACATTGCTTCAGTTCCTGTGAAGCACATAAAGGGTTAATAGACTTCTTGAATGTGGTTTTGAGCACATTGAGGGGTGCAGTTTTCAGAATGGTGTCACTTTTGGGTATTTTCTGTCATGTACACCCCTCAAAGTGACTTTAAATATGATGTGGTCCCTAAAAAAATGGTTTTGTAAATGTTGTTGTAAAAATGAGAAATCAGTGGTCAACAATTAACCCTTATAACTTCCTAACAAAAAAATGTGGTTTCCAAAATTGTGCTGATGTAATGTAGACATGTGGGAAATGTTATTTATTAAGAAATTTGTGTGACATATCTCTCTGATTTAAGGGAATTAAATTGCCAAATTTTCAAAATTTTTGCCATATTTCCATTTTTTTTCATAAATAAACACAAGTCATATAGAAGAAATTTTACCACTAACATGAAGTAAAATATGTCACGAAAAAACAATCTCAGAATCAGTGGGATCCATTAAAGCGTTCCAGAGTTATAACCTCATAAAGTGACAGTGGTCAGAATTGTAAAAAATTGGCCTGGTCATTAAGCTGCAAAATGGCTCTGTCACTAAGGGGTTAATTATGCCTTTTCTGCCCTTCCACATATTTCTTCCATGCATTTCTTCTGGCTAGAAGAATTACCGTTTTTTTATGCCGTAACAATGGACAGAAGAAGATCAAGGAGGTTTTATTCAGCTCAGCAAGTCCAAACTGTACATTTATATGTTTTACCTATTTGTAAGAATTCTATTTCAGACTGTGCAACCAGCAAGGTTTTTGCAAGATGGGGTAAATACAGGATCTTGCTTAGGCTGTGTGCCCACGTAGCAATTTTTAAGCGTTTTTGCCGCGATTTTCGGCACGAAAACGCTGCGAAAACGTTTAAAAATTGTGTACAGAACGCCCCCCATGCATTCCTATGGCATTCCGCACATGCTGTGCTAATGCTGCGCTTTTTTCCGCGGCGGAATCGCATCGCGGAAAAAATCGCAGCATGCTCATTCTTTTGTGCGGAATCGCAAAGAATTGCCGCAATTCCACACCCATAGGAATGCATGAGAATCGCTTACTTCCCGCATGTGGCTATGCCCACCATGCGGAAAGTTAAGCGTCTCATGTGCGGTTGGTACCCACGGTGTGGAGGAGAGGAGACTGTCCTCCAGGCCCTGGGTACCATACCCCTGTAAAAAAAAGAATAAAAAATAAAAAATCGGGGTATATTTACCTTCCGACGTCCCGCGCTGCATTCCCGGCCTAGCGTTCCCAGTAATGCCTTGCAGCAAGGCCCTGTGATGACGTAGTCTCGCGTGACTCTAGCGATCTTGCGAGATCACAGGTCTCGCAAGGCATTACTGGGAATGCTGAGGCCCGGGATGGCAGCGCGGGATGCCGGAAGATAAATATACCCTGATTTTTTTATTTTTTTGCGGCCTCAATAGTAAAAACCTGGTCACACTTGTCAAACACTATGTTTGACAAGTGTGACCAACCTGTCAATCACTTTCCAAGCGATGCTTCAAATCGCTTGGAAAGTGCTCGAATATCGCACGCAAAAATCGCGGCAAAATCGCGATCATAATCGCGGTAAAATCGCGGTGAAATCGCGTGGGAAAAAAACGCGCGATTTCTGGGAAGGAGTCCGGTTTTCTGTGTGCGTTTTAACACGCAACGTGGGCACATAGCCTAATAGTAAGCAGCTCTTCACAGGGGCATAACTGTGTAAATACATATTTTACTGCTCCACACCATACATTTAATTCTGAGTGCTAATGTTTCAACACTGATTTGCAGTTTTATAAAATTATTAGGGAACTAAATGCCTATTGCAAAATTTCTTCTAATGTTTACAAAGTATTATAAAAAAACAGGGCACTGCAAAGAATAGTTCTACTTTAAAATAATAAGAAAGATTTTATTCAATAAATATCACACAATCAAATAAATAAAAAAAATATTCATATACAGTATGTATATAAAAAGTGAAAGTCACAAACAGTACAAGGTCACAAGCACATACAAATCATCTGTGGACCAAGAAATTAAACCCCTAATGGACACCCATAAATATTACATTATTAAAATCCCATTACAAAGTTGCAACAACATAAGAGACCATCAAGTGAATAAATATCACATAATAGAAACTGCCACTTATGAAACTCTTATATTGGCACACCAAAAGTACCTCAAAATCAATAAAGTGTCATAGTGCCATTAGATTAGCGCTTACCCATATAAGTCCTTTCTGTGCAAAGAGACCATGCTGTCCCAACGCGCGTTTCGCGTTGGCTTCCTCAGCGTTGGGGCTGTTTTTATTGTTTGGTCAAAATGGACATGTGGGGGCTTTTTTCTTGCAGGACAAGTTGTACTTTTGAACGACACCATTGGTTTTAACATAACATGTACTGGAAAACGGGAAAAATTACAAGTTTGATGAAATTGAAAAAAAGTGCAATTCCACAGGGTTTTTTTTATTTTATCATGTTCATTAAATGCTAAAACTGACCTGTCATTCTGATTCTTCTGGTCATTATGAATTCACAGACACCAAACATGTCTAGGTTCTTTTTTATTTAAGTGGTGAAAAAAAATGGTAAAAAAGGCACCATTTTCTGAGACCTGTAGAGTTTCCATTTTTCGTGGCCTTTGGCTGGGTGAGGGCTTATTTTCTGGTCACTGAGCTGATATTTTTATTGATACCATTTTGGTGTAGATATGATCTTTTGATCGGCCGTTACTGCATTTTATTGCAATGTAGCGGCGACAAAAAACCCCTAATTCTGATGTTTTTAATTTTTTTCTTGCTACGTCATTTAGCGATCGGGTTAATTTTTTTATATTGATAGATTAGGCGATTATGAATGCATCGATGCCAAATATGTGTATTTTTTATTTTATTATTATTGTTTTATTTTGAATGGGGAGAAAGGGGGGTGATTTGAACTTTAAAAAAAAAGTTTAAACTTTTTTTTACTTTTTGCATGCTTCAATAGTCTTCATGGGAAGCTGCAGTACTTCGATCTCCTCTGCTACACACAGGTGATGATCAGATCGCCTGTGTGTAGCAGAAATGCTCACTTGCTATGAGCGCCAACCCCACAAGGCAATGACAACCATAGAAGTCTGCTTTGGTGACCTGCGATCATGTGACGGGGTCACAGATGGGTGGGATTAGCAACGCGCTTACGGTAAGCGCAAGTTAAATGCCTCTGTCAGAAATTGACAGTGGCATTTAAGTAGTTAACAGCCGCGGGTGGATCGCAAGTTCACCCGTGGCTGTTGTGAGCTCATGACAGCGGTTTAGATCAGCTGTCATGTGCCCAGAAAGATGTGGGCTCTGGCATTGAGCCGCTAAGCCAATCAGGGGGAGTCCGACATTGGCGTACTATTACACCCGATATCGGAAAGGGGTTAAAGAGGTTGTCTCAACATCAATAATGGTTAAAATTCCAAAGTGGTTGCGAAAACAAGCAACTTTGCCATTTTAATCTTATTAAAAATATTTTTATGTTATCAAAAATAAAAGGATTTTTAATTGTGTTTAATATTGGTTATCTAGGTTACTGGCCACCTCTTACGTTGCGGATTCCGCTGCGGGTTTTTCCGCGCGGAAATGCAGGTAAAACCGCAGGTAAAGTGACCTGCGGTTTTCCTGCGTTTTGGTCTGCGGTTTTGCCCTGCGGTTTCACACCTCTACTATGTTAAAGGTGTGAAATCGCTGCGGAAACCGCCCAATTAACATGCTGCGGTTTGTAAACCGCAGCAAAACCGCGCAGAAAAAACCGCAGGGTGAGCACAGCGTTTTCGAAAACCCATAGGCTTTCATTGTACTGTACCATGTCAGCGGAACTGCTACGTTTCCGCAGGGACAAAGCCACTGCGGAAACGCAGCAGAATCCGCAACGTGTGCACATAGCCTTAATGTCCAATGACGGACACAGTCCGTCATCAGACATCTCCCCTGCTTTGATGAAGGCTCCGGCGCTGAGCCTGCATCAAAGCCAGGACATGTCAGCTGTTATGAATAGCTGACATGTGCCCGCAATAGGCATGAGCAGAATCGCCGTCCGCCAGCGCCTATTAACTAGTTAAATCCGGCTGTCAAAGCTGACAGCGGGCATTTAAATATCATTTCCGGCCGCCGGGGTCGGGGGTCGGCGTCATGTTGCCTCTATGAGACCTCTATGGTTGTTTCAGGCATATGGCTTTCAGCGCCACCCGGTGGTCGGCGCCGAAAGCACAGCAGTAAATCTGCTACATATGGGCGATCTGCTAATCGCCCATATGTAGCAGAGCCGATCGGGTTGCGCGTGCTTCTAGCCTCCTATGGAGGCTATTGAAGCATGCCAAAAGTAAAAAAAAAAAATGTTTAAAAATAATAAAAAATGAAAAAAACCTAAAAGTTCAAATCACCCCCCTTTTGCCCCAATCAAAATAAAACAGTAAAAAAAAATCCCACATACACATATTTAGTATCGCCGCGTTCAGAATCGGCCGATCTATCAATAAAGAGAAGCATTAACCTGATCGTTAAACGGCGTAGCGAGAAAAAAATTAAAAACGCCAGAATTACGTTTTTTTGGTCGCCAAGACATTTCATTAACATGCAATAACGGGGGATCAAAAGAACATATCTGCACAAAAGTGGTATCATTAAAAACGTCAGCCCAGCACAGAAAAAATAAGCCCTCACCCGACCCCAGATCATGAAAAATGGAGACGCTACGGGTCTCGGAAAATTGCGCAATTTTTTTTTAGCAAACTTTGGAATTTTTTTTCACCCTTAGATAAAAGAGGACATAGACATATTTGGTGTCTATGAACTCGTAATGACCTGGAGAATCATAATGGCAGGTGAGATTTAGCATCTAGTGAACCTAGCAAAAAAGCCAAGCAAAAAACAAGTGTGGGATTGCACTTTTTTTGGCAATTTCACCGCACTTGGAATTTTTTTCCCATTTTCGAGTACACGACATGGTAAAACCAATGGTGTCATTTAAAAGTACAACTCGTCCCGAAAAAATAAGCCCTCACATGGCCATATAGACGGAAAAATAAAAAAGTTATGGCTCTGGAAAGAAGGGGAGGGAAAAATGAAAATGCAAAACCAAAAATACCCCTGGTCGTTAAGGGGTTAAATATTTGGCCATTCCATGATGCATTGAGCGCCTGTACTTGGGTTTAACAGTCATTCTGTTCAGACAGAGTCCCTTTAAGTATTGCTAAATGTTTGTCACTTACACCACATGATATAAGCTTATTATATTATGAAGCTTATATTATAAAAAATATAATGACATTATCTTATCCTTCCTTAATACATTTTTTATAATTAGTCATCATTTTATTTATGATTCTTTGTGTAAGTTACAACTTTCTCTATGATTTATTGTGAAGTTATACCTTAATAAAGGCTTAAATAAGGCAAGCATTTAACTAATATTGTTCCTTACACAGTTGTCGATTACACACGGTGAATTGCTGTTGTTTACCATTATATAATTATTAGTAGTACTTTTATTATTTTATGTATGAAACGCAAACAAGATTTGATGAATCTATATCAATACCAAACAGCTGCAATCCGTCTATTATGTTGGAGTGTTTCCATGCAAATTTGTTGCCTCTGTGCACGTATATGCCATAAATGTATAACAGAAACATTTCCAAAGGAGCGTAATTACTATCCCATGTAAGCCATCAGCAGGGGTGGGCTGGGCCGGGAGGCAGGGAGGCAAATGCCCCCTGGGCCACTCACCCAGCAGCTGTGCAGGGCCGGCCTCCTGATGGCTGCACACAGCAAACTGCGTGTGGCCGTGTCTGCTGTGCTGCACAGTACTGTCTGTGTGATGCGGCTGGCAGCAGGGTTTGTGTCTGGAAGATCGGAGTTGATTTCTTCAGGTAATGATGTCACTGGAAGGGGCGGGGCCTCCTTCAGACCAGTGACAATCCAATAGCAGGAAGTGAAGCTGTGTTTTGGCAAGGCTGCTGGAGAAGGAAACTGAGGGGCTGCAGCATGGAGCCCTGTGAAGAGAGGACTGAGGTGCTGCAAGTGGGAGTGAGGATGCAGGACTTGGTGTGAGGACCCTGAGGATGTATTTTGGAAAGGGGTTGATGCTACTTGAGTGGGCCTGCAAAGGGAAGAGTGTGATGAGGTGCTGTGTGGGGAATGGGGGGGATGATGAGGGGCTTTGTGGGGAGAAAGGGGGGGTGATGAGGAGCTGTGTGTGCTGAGAAGGGATGATGAGGGGCTGTGGGTAGATGAGGGCCTGTGGGTAGATAAGGGGCTGTGGTGAGATAAGGGGCTGTGGGGAGAAGGAATGATAAGGGGCTGTGGGGAGATGAGGGGCTGTGGGGAGAAGGGGGGGATGATGAGGGGCTGTGGCGAGATGATAAGGGGCTGTGGGGAGAAGGGGGATGATGAGGGGCTGTGGGGAGAAGGGATGATGAGGGGCTGTGGGGAGAAGGGATGATGAGGGGCTGTGGGGAGAAAGGAAGATGAGGGGCTGTGGGGAGAAAGGATGATAAGGGGCTGTGGGGAGATGACGGGCTGTGGCAAGATGATAAGGGGCTGTGGGGAGAAGGGGGGATGATGAGGGGCTGTGGCGAGATAAGGGGCTGTGGGGAGAAGGGATGATAAGGGGCTGTGGGGAGAACGGGGATGATGAGGGGCTGTGGGGAGAAGGGATGATGAGGGGCTGTGGGAGAAGGGATGGTAAGGGGCTGTGGGGAGATGAGGGGCTGTGGCAAGATGATAATGGGCTGTGGGAAGAAGGGGGATAAGGGGCTGTGGGGAGATGAGGGGCTGTGGCAAGATGATAATGGGCTGTGGGGAGAAGGGGGGATGATAAGGGGATGTGGGGAGAAGGGGGAATGATGAGGGGCTGTGGGGAGAAGGGGGGATGATTAGGGGCTGTGGGGAGATGAGGGGCTGTGGCAAGATAAAGGGCTGTGGGGAGAATGGGGATGATAAGGGGCTGTGGGGAGAAGGGGGGATGATGAGGGGCTGTTGGGAGAAGGGGGGATGATTAGGGGCTGTGGGAAGATGAGGGGCTGTGGCAAGATAATAATGGGCTGTGGGGAGAAGGGATGATAAGGGGCAGTGGGGAGATGAGGGGCTGTGGCAAGATGATAATGGGCTGTGGGGAGAAGGGGGGATGATTAGGGGCTGTGGGGAGAAGGGGGGATGATGAGGGGCTGTGGGAAGAAGGGGGGATGATTAGGGGCTGTGGGGAGATGAGGGGCTGTGGCGAGATAAGGGGCTGTGGGGAGAATGGGGATGATGAGGGGCTGTGTGGAGAAGGGGATGATGAGGTGCTGTGGGGACAAGGGAGGATGATGAGGGGCTGTGGGGAGAAGGGGGGATAAGGGGCTGTGGGGAGAAGGGATGGTGAGGGTCTGTGGTGAGATAAGGGGCTGTGGGGAGAAGAGGGATGATGAGGGGCTGTGGGGGAAGGGATGATGAGGGGCTGTGGGGAGATAAGGGGCTGTGGGGAGAAGGGGGGATGATGAGGGGCTGTGGGGAGAAGGGGGGATGATTAGGGGCTGTGGGGAGATGAGGGGCTGTGGCAAGATAAGGGGCTGTGGGGAGAATGGGGATGATAAGGGGCTGTGGGGAGAAGGGGGGATGATGAGGGGCTGTGGGGAGAAGGGGGGATGATTAGGGGCTGTGGGGAGATGAGGGGCTGTGGCAAGATGATAATGGGCTGTGGGGAGAAGGGATGATAAGGGGCTGTGGGGAGATGAGGGGCTGTGGCAAGATGATAATGGGCTGTGGGGAGAAGGGGGGATGATAAGGGGCTGTGGGGAGAAGGGGGATGATGAGGGGCTGTGGGGAGAAGGGGGATGATGAGGGGCTGTGGGGAGATGAGGGGCTGTGGCGAGATAAGGGGCTGTGGGGAGAATGGGGGATGATGAGGGGCTGTGGGGAGAAGGGGGGATGATGAGGGGCTGTGGGGAGAAGGGGGGATGATGAGGGGCTGTGGGGAGAAGGGGGGATAAGGGGCTGTGGGGAGAAGGGAGGATGATGAGGGGCTGTGGGGAGAAGGGGGGATAAGGGGCTGTGGGGAGAAGGGATGGTGAGGGTCTGTGGTGAGATAAGGGGCTGTGGGGAGAAGAGGGATGATGAGGGGCTGTGGGGGGAAGGGATGATGAGGGGCTGTGGGGAGATGAGGGGCTGTGGGGAGAAGGGGGGATGATGAGGGGCTGTAAGGAGAAGGGGGATGATGAGGGGCTGTAAGGAGAAGGGGGGATGATGAGGGGCTGTGGGGAGAAGGAGGATGATGGGCTTAGGGGAGAAGGGGAGATGATGAGGGGCTGTGGGGAGAAGGGGTTTATGACGGGCTGTAGGGAGAAGGAGGATGATGAGGGGCTGTGCGGGGAATGGGGGGATAATGAGGGGATAATGAGGGGCTGTGTGGGGGATCGGGTGATGATGAGGCGCTGTGTGAGGAATGGTGGGGGTGAGGGCCTTCATAATGTGTGTGTGTGTGTGTGTGTATATATACACACACACGCACACACAGTGGGGGACAAAAGTATTTAGTCAGCCACCAATTGTGCAAGTTCTCCCATTTAAAAAGACGAGAGACCTGTAATTGACATCATAGGTAGACCACAAGTATGAGAGTCAAAATGAGGAGACAAATCCAGAAAATCACCTTGTCTGATTTGGCAAGATTTATTTTCCAAATTATCATGGAAAATAAGTATTTGTTCATTAATAAAAGTTCATCTCAATATTTTGTTATATATCCTTTGTTGGCAATGACAGAAGTCAAACGAATTATCTAAGTCTTCACAAGGTTGGCACACACTGTTGGTGGTATGCATTCCTCCATTCAGATCTCTAGAGCAATGATGTTTTGGGCCTGTCCCTGGGCAACACGGACTTTCAAATCCTTCCAAAGGTTTTCTATGGGTTTGAGATCTGGAAACTGGCTAGGCCACTTCAGGACCTTCATATGCTTCTTACGAAGCCACTCCTTCGTTGCCCTGGCGGTGTGCTTGGGATCATTATCATGCTGAAAGACCCATCCATGTTTCATCTTCAATGCTCTTGCTGATGGGAGGAGCTTTGCACTCAAAATCTCACAATACATGGCCCCATTCATTCTTTCATCTACACGGATCAGTCGTCCTGGTCCTTTTGCAAAGAAACAGCCCTAAAGCATGATGTTGCCATCCCCATGCTTCACAGTAGCTATGGTGATGTTCTTTGGATGTAACTCAGCAGTCTGTCTCCTCCAAACACGACAAGTTTTGTTTCTACCAAACAATTCTACTTTGGTTTTATCAGACCATATGACTTTCTCAGAATACTCTTCTGGATAATCCAAATGCTCTCTAGCAAGCTTCAGACGGGCCCGGACATGTACTGGCAGGGGGACACGTTTTGCACTGCAGGATCTGAGTCTCTGGCGGCATAATGTGTTACTGATGGTAGCCTTTGTTACGGTGGTCCCAGCTCTGTGCAGGTCATTCACTGGGTCTCCCCGTGTGGTTCTGGGATTTTCACCGTTCTTGTGATCAATTTGACCCCACGGGGTGAAATCTTGCATGGAGTCCCAGATCAAGGGAGATTATCAGTGGTCTTGTATGTCTTCCATTTTCTTACTGTTGTTCCCACAGTTGATTTCATGACACCAAGCTGTTTGCCTATTGCAGATTCAGTCTTCCCAGCCTGGTGCAGGGCTACAATTTTGTTTCTGGTGTCCTTTGACAGCTCTTTGGTCTTCCCCATAGTGGAGTTTGGAGTGTGACTGTTTGAGGTTGTGGACAGGTGTCTTTTATACTGATAACAAGTTCAAACAGCTACCATTACTACAGGTAATAAGTGGAGGACAGAGGAGCCTCTTAAAGAAGTTACAGGTCTGTGAGAGCCAGAAATCTTCCATGATTTTAGGTGATCAAATACTTATTTTCCACCATAATTTGCAAAATAAATCTTGCTAAATCAGACAAGGTGATTTTCTGGATTTGTTTTCTCATTTTGACTCTCATAGTTGTGGTCTACCTATGATGTCAATTACAGGCCTCTCTCATCTTTTTACGTGGGAGAACTTTCACAATTGGTGGCTGAATAAATACTTTTTCCCCCACTGTATAATACGTATAGGACAGTGAGGACCTTCATACTATAAATAGGGGGCAGTGGGGACATCATATTGTATATAGGGGCCATGTAGCCATTTTACTATATATAGGGAGCTCTGGGGTCCTCAATGTAT